>NC_066624.1:94242437-94448803 GCF_025201925.1 Gopherus flavomarginatus
TAATAATATTCCCCTTTGAAAATGTGAGTGTTTTAATTTTATTTTAGTTACAAAAAATTCAATTTGGAAGTACATTAATTTCAGGCAGTGATTAAAATTGATTGAAACAGGAAGTGGTGTTCTCACTGCGCCAGCCAAAGGGAGCTGGAAGGGGAAGTGCTGCTTATCCAAGCCAGGGGAAACTTCCTTCTGTTTTTAGCAGAGAGAGGGAGAGGCATAGAGGAGTGCTGGAACACTTTTTATAGTGGGAGTGCTGAAAGTGGAAACCACGTATTTAATTACTATTTCAAGCCAGGGGGAAGCTGCCGCTCTCCCAGCACCCCTAGTTCCAACACCCTGGATGTACACCAGCTTTCTGGTAACTTAGGGAGACCTGCTCCTCTCTCTGCTTATCTTAGTAGAACCAAAGGGATCTTCCCCTGCTTTGTTTATCACTCTAGGGGTTAGGTGAGAGAGAGGTGTCTGGACTCCTAGAGGGGAGGTAGCAGTTCATGTGATCAGATGCAGAAATTTAGGTGCTTAAAGAACTTTTACTTAGGTGCTCAGTGAACTTAGGCACAAGGGTTAGGCAGCAGCCAAGCAAGGGATTTGTGGGTCACAGTGGCACCTAAATGTGGGATTAGGCACCTAACTATCTTAGTGGCTCCGTACCTAACCTTCAACGGTAGGCAAGGTGGAAAGGGGCAGGGCTATGGCTAAGTCTCCCTTGTGCACTGGCTTGTACAGATGTTCAGAATAAGGTAGATGGAACATTCTCTCCAGGGGTGGGTAGCAGCCGTGCTCTTCTTGTACTGCATGAATGCATTGTGTGTGTAACTTAGCTCCTTCTGGAGCTCCCTATATTCACTACTGAATTAAAGATCCCTTGATGGTCCAGTACATACATGTGCACACATGCTTTAACATGCTACCTATTGCTATCCTTTAATATTCAAATCCACTGGGGCTGTCAAGCAATTACAAAAATTAATCACAATTAATCACACTGTTAATAATAGATTATCATTTATTTAAACATTCTTGGATGTTTTCTACATTTTCAGATATATTGATTTCAATTACACCACAGAATACAAAGTATACAGTGCTCACTTTATTTTTACTACATTTGTGCTGTAAAAAAACAAAAGAAATAGTATTTTTCAATTCACCTACTACAAGTATTATAGTGCAGTCTCTTTCTCATGAAAGTTGAACTTACAAATGTAGAATTATGTACAACCCCCCCTCCTGGCATTTTACAATATAAAATTTTAGAGCCTGCAAATCTACTCTATCCTAACTCTTGTTCACCCAATTGCTCAGACAAACAAGTTTGTTTATATTTGCAGGAAATACTGCTGCCCACTTCTTGTTTATGATGTCACCTGTAAGTGAGAACAGGCATTCTCAGGGCACTGTTGTAGCCGGCCTCGCAAGATATTTATGTGCCAGATACACTAAAGCTTCATATGTCCCTTCATGCTTCAACCACCATTCCAGGGGACATGTGTCCATGCTGATGATGATGAGTTCTGCTCAATAACAATCCAAAGCAGTGCAGACCAATGTATGTTCATTTTCATTAACTGAGTCAGATGCCACCAGCAGAAGGTTGATTTTCTTTTTTGCTTGTTCAGGTTCTGTAGTTTCTGCATCAGAGTGTTGCTCTTTTAAGACTTCTGAAAGCATGCTCCACACCTCATTCCCCTCAGATTTTGGAAGGCACTTCAGATTCTTAAACCTTGGGTCAAGTGCTGTAGCTATATTTAGAAATCTCACATTGATACCTTCTTTGTGTTTTGTGAAATCTGCAATGAAAATGTTCTTAAAATGAACAATATGTGCTGGGTCATCATCTGAGACTGCTATAACATGAAATATATGACAGGATACGGGTAGAAGAGAGCAGGGGACATACAATTCTCCCCTAAGGAGTTTAGTCACAAATTTAATTAACACATTATTTTTTGTAACAAGCATCATCAGCAGGGAAGCATGTCCTCTGGAATGGTGGCTGAAGCATGAAGAGACTTATGAAGCTTTAATGCATCTGGCACATAAATATCTTGCGAGGCCGGCTACAACAGTGCCCTGAGAATGCCTGTTCTCACTTCCAGGTGACATCGTAAACAAGAAGTGGGCAGCATTATCTTCTGCAAATATAAACAAACTTGTTTGTCTGAGCGATTGGGTGAACAAGAAATAGGACTGAGTGGACTTGTAGGCTCTAAAGTTTTACATTGTTTTTGAGTGCAGTTATGTAACAAAAAAATCTACATTTGTAAGTTGCACTTTCATGACAAAGAGATTGCACTACAGTACTGGCAGGAGGTGAATTGAAAAATACTATTTCTTTTTATCAGTACATCTTCTCTCCACAGTTCCAGTGTAGGCAGCAAAGTCTGGAAACATTTCCATGCTGGCCCAAGATCAATAGGCCCTACCTACTCATGACCCACATACAACTGGGCATCAGCCAAAACCCAGAATACTTCATTTTCTGAATCTTTGGTGGAAATATGATAGACTTGCCATGTCTTAGCTAATCCACATAGAAGGCATATAAAAATTTATATGTGACATATTTGGTTCCAATAAACCAGTGCTTCACTCCAGTTTTTCAAATATGGATTTTTTTAAAAAGCCTTTAATGCAAGTGTTTTTAAGACCAATATGATCTCTTCGTTTAGCCTTGGTCCTCCCTCAGAAATGTGTAATTATTTGTAAACATATCTTCCTCTTAATAAAGTATTTTCCACTTAGGAGTAACTCTGATTGTCTTCTGAGATATATTATCCACATTGCTGTTGATAGAATGAAATGTTTATATTTCTCATCAGGCATGGGATGGATGTGTGACTCTTATATTGTCCTTAAATTCATTGTTTTAAATCACCGTAGGTGTTTCTCTTGACTTCCTACTTGTTAGATGTTCTCAGAAAAATGTGAAATGACAATAAGCCTTCACATTAAGGGGTTTCAGTTTATGATGATTTTTAAATGTGTGTGCTCTATTATTAATAAGGACATGTTTTCAGTAATTTAACTGAAAATAGATATGTTCTGGGTCTTGGAACCCACCAGAAAAAAGTCACAGCACCCCCATTTGAATATTTTATCATTGTGTGATGGAGTTGTTTTGTAGAAACAGATTATTAATATGTAAAGATGTTACACTTTAAAATTCTGGAATGAGTTCCTGACACTTGGCACAGTTACTGTCATGAAGACCTTATATTATGGCTATACAACCCTTCTTTTAAAAGAACTTTATGCACCAAACTATCCCAAGGGTGATATTTTATCAGAACTTATGCCAAGAATTCTCCTCTGTGCAGGCTGTCAAATGCTTATTGAGTGATTAAAATTCAGTACTGTGTCTGGTCAAGGGTAAGTTGGCCTCTACCCTTCATTTAATTATGGTGAGGCTGTATTATCCTGAAACTTTCAGAAGGTTTTATATGACTGACTAATGTCTGGTGCAGTGTTCCTCTCTCAGGTCCTACTTAAGGATGAATGGAAGCGTGTTTGAGATCCCCTTCCTCCTCTACCCTTGAACTTGTTGCAGAAAAATTAATTATTAAGGTCCTAACTTAAAAAGCACTCCTCAAATGCAATGAGCAAAATTACTGACAAAGTTTATTTAATAATTTACAAACGTGATGTTGGACTTTTAGTAAGAAGTCCCCTAAAAATCTCTTGGTGGACTTGTAAGTCAGTTTCCCACCTTACATTCTGAACACTATTTCTTCCTTCCTCTTTGCCTACAATTTTCTGTCTATAACTGCCTTGGTTTCCTACTAAGCTTTCTATACCCTGTCAATTCTGCTAGAGCAATGATACTCAGATTGATGCTCATGTGCAACAAGTGGCTCTTTAATGTATCGCCTGCCATTCTTTGCAGCACATGATTTTAAAACACTATGATTTAATTATTAACTAATCTAAATTATTAATCAGTCCAGATCCTTTTATTATGTTGTTAACCAATTGTGGTTGATAAATGATAATACTTGGTCAGTCATTTTTCTTTGAGAATAATATAATATAAAAACTAAATATTTCCACTGTCATACTGCTTAAATATGTGTATCCCTTCTGCCCATCTGAGTTGGCAACAACAAGGGCTGGGTTCAGTATCTAGGGGTTCCGTTTCAATAACACAATGAAAAACTGGCTCGAGCCCTCACCCCCTGGGTACCTCTAAGAGGCAATACTTCCCCTCTCACAAGCACGGAGTCTGAATGTAGTGAAATCCTTTTAATAAAGGAAGGAAACAATGCAGCATTATGTTGGGGAAACACCACAAACAGGATTCATAACACAAACAATGAGCAAAAGACCCACCCCCAAGTAAGTTTGGCAGTGTCCTTTTGCCCTCAGAGTCTTATGTCCAGCAACCCAAAAAAATCCCCCAAAGTCCCAAAATTCCAACAACTCAAAAGTCTCTATCCCTGGTCAGTGCAGCCCCAGAGTTCAAAAGTTTATCTGCAGAGTTTTACGCCCCCCAGCCTGGGTGGAAATGGGGGAAGAGAGGGCTGGGGTGTTAAGGGGCACCTTACATGGTCCAAGGCCAACTGCCCCGCCTCTCCATGGTGTTCTGCTGCAGCCGTCACTGGGACCCATTCTGCCAGCTGCTTCACTCCACCACCCATCCCATGAACTGCTCTGATCCACCAGCTGCTCTGCTCTACTCCAGCAGCCATCCTGTGAGCCACACCAATCATCTCACAAACTACTCTCTCTGCTAGCTCCTGCCCCCACTACTTAACACAGCACGCAGTGACCTCAACTGTGAGTGTTTTCAACTTATAGCAGGGGAGCATCAGTGCTGGTGCACCATTGGCCTAAAGTAAATTTAGCTTAGTAGCCTGTAACTAGACTCCTAACAAAATCAAAATTAACTCCAATATTTCACAATGGAGAAAGGAGACAGTGCAGTTGGCATTTCAGGTTCTTAAACAGGACCCACACCACCAGGCACAAACACCTATCCAAACATCCCTCAATTCACTAGGTTTTGGAACCCATGTTCCTTGTCTAGCAAGTGCTACTTCTTTGATGGCGAGTCCCTCTGTCCTAAAACAGTTCCACTATCCTTGATTCACATAATCAGAGTAACAACACTTTATTCTTCCTGCCCCAATAACATAGAAACTGGGGATCCCACAGCAGCCAAAGTGACCATTTGGGCTGCTGTGGGCTCATACTAGGCAGGGTGGGTGTGCCTATTCAAATAAGATCAGCCCCTGAAGTTCTTTTCCACAACTCACCATTGGATGTCAGGGTAGAGCTCATCCTGACTCTGCTTCCATATGAATATATAATACTATAGTAAACAAAACAATGAATTCACACTACTATGGCTTTTTTGAGCAACGTTGATTGCTAATTTGGCTCCTGAACCACTGAGCTCCGAGTATCACTGTGTTATATGATACGTGCACTTAAATTCTTTCTAATCAGATGCTGTAACCTCTCTGGTCGTGTTGAGATAATATATTAAGAATGTTTCCTTATTGATACTTCCAGTTCTAAGAAGCCTTAAGGGTAGCATTGATAATATTCTTTATTGCTTTTTAAAAATCAAGGCCTAGATTCTCTGCTGGTCTGAGAGAGGCATCTCTTGATATCATGTTCTCCATTAGGCTGCTCCTTTGGAATTTGCTTTTCTCTCCATGATTCCGTAATAACCCAAGTTTGTTACTTTCAGGACATCCTGCAAGGCCCCTCTTTTCTATCTATCCCATGAGACGATGGGGAAGAATGGCAGTTGGAGGAATAGAAGGGAGACTCTGGATGGGCATTTCATGAAGAGGTTTATTAAAATGTTGTTGTATTTGTGTTGTTGCCAAGGTATTCATATCTGAGAAGACAGGCATTATCAAGGATGCTCAGCATTTGGGGTGGCTCCTCTTTGGTTTAGTGTCACAGAAATCTAGATAAAGCAATAACAAAGAGACGTGCCTGCCAGACTTCATTTTTTAGGGTAAGAGCTTGTCCTTCCTGCTTGTCAGACCAGGATAAAGCACTGGTTATTCTCTCAATGTCCATGCCTAAATGTCAGGCCCAAAATGTGGCCATCTATGTGAGCTGGTCCAGAAACAGTCTGGGTAAAATTCTTGGTTGCAATAATGGATGTAATGTTGTCTTGAGATATTCTATGACTGTGTTCATTTGCATGGGTACTGGAGTCAGATGGGTCTTGGAGAATATTAGGCTCATCAGTAGTCCAGTGGTGCCATGAGGTTGCCTGCAAATGACTAAGACTGGATTTGCAATGGAATTGGCATACCAGATAGACACATGGCAAGGATTTGGATTGTGGAGTGTTTCTCTTCAAGCTGAAGGTCAGTGGAAATATCATCACCACTCAGCTACCATTTGGTGCTTCTGACTGTGGTTAGCCAAGGAGTTCACCAGGTGACCTGGGGTAGAACAGGACTGGCATAGATGTCCAACTAGACCTTGCTGGTGCATATAAAGTATAGTGCCTAGTCTAAAAAGAGGCTGGGCATATAAATAAGGACATGCTAGACAATCTGTGAAGAAAGAGGGAGGAATTAGGCATTAACATATGCTGGGAGGATTTGGCTCATTGCCCTGTACAGTCTTTACCAATTGCTAACAGGAAAAAAACTAATAATAGGGACGTTCTACCATACATTTAAGTATTGTCAGCTTACCTTCACTTTGTGGAAGGGATTTGTGCACATCAATTTACAATTGACTTGTTTGCTTAGAATAGGTAATATTTTCTACAGTCAGTCCAGACATGCACATCTTGTTTATTTCTAAGATCTTACTTCTTTTCAGTCCAGTCATTTTACTTCTTGGACACTGTCCATGCAATATTATTCATAGTGACACTAAACTACTTTCAGTGCATTTAGTACATATGTCCAGAATTAGACATAACAAGATTCCAGAAGTCTAAATCTCATCTTTACTACTGGATACCATGTGTGTGGCTTCATTTATAGTGCCCTGAATATTTCACTGTAGAAAGTGTATCAAAAACTAGATTGACATAAATCTACTTCAGGGCTCTTCCTGAAATTCTCATCTGAATGCCCACTGAAATGAACGCATCAAAATCCTTAACTTTCTTTTCTCTGTACTCTATCAGTGGAGTTATATTTATGGAAATTGTTGTCAGATGGCAGCAGTTATTCTGAGTTCATTTGGTAAAGAGCTGTCCTGTTCTATTCTGGTTTATCTTAGAATGTATTTTAGAGTGTAAATATACAGTAGATTTTTCTCATTTTGTTCCTATGCAGATATTTAAGTTAAGGGTTTGTAATGGTTCATATCTGCACCTATCAGGTATTTTCTCCAAGAAACATTTTGCCATTGGTACTGTATACAGTATTATCTGTTTTATTCATTTATGCATTTAACAGCCTATGTTCTACAGTAGTTATAAGTGTTTGTGAGAGGAAGAAATAGTGTGTGTGTTGAGGAATAAAGGTCAGAGAAACTGAATTAGAAAATAAGTGAGAGAACAAACTTTGATAAACACCTTAAAATTTTTTCCCGTTCATCACTCTGAGTAGCACAGACTATCTGCAGCACATTTTTTGTTATTCCTGCACGTGTCAACCAAAAAATAGATTTTAAAAAATATCCATTTATATCTATGGGCCAATCTCTAATGTCCTAACTTCTCCACAAAAAGCATTGTTCTTCACAAGAAAGTCCATTCAATTACTTCTATAGCAGTCCTTACAGAGTAAAGTGCTACTTAATTTGCATAAGAGTATTGCATTCTAGCCTTATGGGATACAAGCATCCATCTCAAGCTCTATGGACTTTAACAATTTAAAATAAATAAATAAATGCAACAATCACCAAAAACCCCACAATCCAATCCGTACTGTACAATGCCAGAAAACACAGCAAATCCAGCAATATATCCCAATCCATAGAACAGAATGAACCAAAAAAGCCACACGAGAAAAAAAAATCTCACTCTTTACGTAAGAATTCCCATACTGGATCAGACCATCAGTCATTTATTTCAATATCCTGTCTCTGACAGTAGCTGTTGGAGAAGGTGCAAAAACCCATTATAAGCAATTATGGAGCCACCAGCTCATTGGGAAAGATTCTTCCTTACCCTCATTAGCTAGTGACTGACACATGGCCTGAAGCATGAGGCTCCATATCTTTGATACAATTATTTTATTTTAGCTAATATAAAGATCTCATGCCTCTGCAAAAAGCCTGCAAAAACAGATGGACCTTGCAATGTTCCTTGCGTAAAAAAAAATGTTTTTTAAAAAAAAGGAAAGGAAAGTATGTCTTTTTCTTTCAGCTCATCATCCACAGAGAAGATTCAGTTCACAAAGAATCAGAAAAAGGGACTCAGGAAAGGTAATTCAACCATACTTCTTTCAAATTACGATAAAAAGAAATTCCATTATATAGAAAAAGGTATCTTCAGTGGTCTTCCTGACATTCATAGACCTGAAGGAACCCTTCATGCCCACACCAAGCATAGAAGGTTTTTGTGACAGTATAGAAAATAGATACCCCATTGGTCAGTCATGCCCAGAATATGAAGGAACATTAGACAAGGCAGATTTCAGTCTGTTGGCGTGGGGAGCAGCCACAGAAGGCCACTAAACCCAGAAGTCCTGGTAAGCACCAGAACAGAAAGACATCTCACCTGGTTACAGCTGACTGCTAAGTTTCATTGATATAGTGCTATATCTATGAGGGAGGGATAGCTCAGTGGTTTGAGCTTTGGCCTGCTAATCACAAGATTATGAGCTTAATCTTGGAGGAGGCCACTTAGGAATCTGCAGCAAAACGCAATAGTCAGGCCTGCTAGTGAAGGCAGGGGGCTGGACTCCATGACCTTTTCGGGGTCCCTTCCAGTTCTATGAGATAGGAATAGCTCCATATACTTATTTACATATGTATATGTACTGCATATAGTGATTTAACAATGATTAGGAAAACATGGTCACTGCTATGAGACTATAGTCTGGGGAGAGAGGTAAAGTGATGTGCTCAAAGTCATAGAGGGGATGACAGCAAAATTGAAACCAATCCTCCAGAACTGTGCTGATGAAAGGGAGGTTGCAAACTACATAGTGGTTAGCAATGGGAATTAGGGGAATGTACAGATTTTTTTCCCCCAGAAGAATCAGCTGTTCTGAGAGAGATTGGAAAAGATTCTATGGTGCAAGAATGATTGATGCCAAAGACATAAGGAACAAGAGCAGAAGCCGAGGTGAGGACAAGGACAGAAGTTGTCCACTAGTTAAAAACAGAGTAGTAATAAGAATTACAGAATATGTTTAATATATTTTTAATTACTGGGAGTTGAAATTAACAGACAGATATTACTGATAAAGACTCTTGTGTAAAGATCAAAGTTTCAAGCTTTGTGAGTGTTACTATAACACTCTGGCTATTTTTTTAATTAACAGTGTTTAATAAGTGTTCTAATCTGCTAAAGCCCTAATCAAAGCTATTATTTGTTTTTGTTTTTCTGGTGATTACTTGAAAAGGAAAGAGGAAATAAATGAAGTTGAAGAGATGTGATCTTTTGCCTCACTAGAAAGTTTGATGCACAGGAAGACTGTTGTGTGTGCAAGCAGAATGGAGCAGTACTTCTGCAACAATATTTGCTGTGTCCTATCAAATCAGCCTGAAAATTATGGACTGGTGAAAGAGGGGATTGAGCTTTTATTTCAAGGGGGAAACTAGAGACAGAAAGCCCACCAGAAGCAAAAAATGCATTTTAAAACTATTGAAAAAGTCTCTAGATTAAAAAGAGCAAGAGCTCAAATCAAACCATGTCACTCCCTGAAAATGTTTCCATGCTAGCTTGAAAAGCTTTTGTTAAACATTAGAAATTGATTATGTACATTGCTTAATTTTATGTATTGCTCCTTAGTTCTTCCACTCAATCTAGTTTTGATAGTGATAAATTGCCTAGATTCTAATATTATATAGAGCTGCTATCATTGCCGGTGCTAGTCCCTCCACAAGGCAGCAGGGGGCACTCATCCTCAATTGTGTTGCAACAACGTTGCTAGGGGCTGGGCTGAGTGAGTTCTTTTTGGTTTTCGTGTTTGCATAGTTAGATTCTGTTTTCTGTAGAGTTAGAAATCTGGATTATTTTAGAAGCCACCATCTCATTGTCTGAAGACCAGAATCTCTGTCAGTGTTACTAGGTCAACTCTGATGTCATCTATTTATGTTTATTTTTAAACTGAGCCAGAAGGGTCAATTTGAGTATGCAACAAGTCAGTTTATCTCTGAATAGACACTGGCAGATCCAGATAAAAAGGGTTTGCATGCTATCTCTTAGGAAATAGTTTTTGTTTTATTATTGAAGTAAATATTATGAATCCTCTCCATTTTTTTGAATTAGAAAACACCAAGTGTATTTATCATTATTCTCTCGTCTGCCATGACTTTGCCAGTCTGTAAATTTTCTTTTAAATTAGCAGATTGAGTATTCTTATCAACCCTTAGCCAGCTGCAATTACTGTCACTCTTTTCAGTTGAATTAATTGGTTTGTGCCCACTAAACAGAATTTTTTTTGTCATAAATTGGGATTTTATTGAGCACTCTGAACCTCCTGATATTGTTTTAAACATAAGAACTGTCTAAGAAATAGAGATGGCAGAAACAGCTAAACATTATTTGACTTCCCAAATGGCTCCATTGAACAAAAGCTAAGTGTATGAAGGATTACGTTTTTCCCATATTCCTGAATGATTACTCTTTTGGGGAAAGACAACAATAATTCGAAGACTAGTGTACGCAGAACAGCTAAATATGACTGTGGAAAGAGCTTGATTGGAATTTCTAGTTGATTGGGAAAGAATTTGAGTCCATCAAAAATGATACCTTGCCTCTTGTAAATAATATTGTGCCAATATGTCACGTTTCCATGACTTGTTGATGAATCTGTGCAATGCATAATGTACAGGGTGGGTAATGAAGCAGTACATGGGGGAAATAGTAAAATCTGTGCAGGCTCTGGGAAGATCTGTCAAGCTCTCCTTGCAGAGTTTCTTCCCAATTCTTCTTGGGAGGCAAGAAAACAGGGAGAGATTCCCCCAAAAAAGAAACAAGACATTCAGCTCTCAGCAGGGGGGGATGACTGTCCTGGAAGTATTTATCCCTAGAGCATCCTTAAAGGGAAGTTCCACAGCCTAGAATAGTTAAAGACATAGGGATCAAGAGCAGGAGTAAGGGCAAACTGCTGGGATCAAGGAGGGATTTGAAATAAGGGGGCGCTTATGGTTCAGAGAAGCTTTGGGTTTGGGGGCTACAGGACGAAAGGGAAGGCATTACATTCCAGGTGTCCATGGGGACCTGTTCAGTGCAAGATGGCTTGAGAGAAGGCAGAATGAGGGTGAGCCAGTAGGTTTGTTAGGTTGAGTGGGGAGTGGAGAAGAAAGGGTAGTGTCTGAGGTTGGTGGGCCTGAAGAGAAGATTATATTGGAGTCAGGGAGCAGAGATCACACTCACTAAACTGCTGGACAGCAAGTTGGCAGGAAGTCAGCAGGTGAGACTGGCTTCCTAGCTGGCACTGCTTTTGGAACAAGTATCTCATGGCTAGATGGCCCAATCTGGGCTCATGTGCTTTTCCTTTTTCTGTTATGTTCTTATATAAAACAGTCCATATCCAGCTCTATGCTCTAGCACACTTGCCAGGAATTGACATAAAGCCAAACAAATCAAACCTATCCAACCTGTTCACTGAATGAAGTAGTAATTCTGAAGAATAGATAGCATATGATCAAGAAATTAAAGACTGTATCATAGTGCATATACACAAGAGGACTGAACTAAGGTTACTCAGGCAACCTTAAATCTAGCATTTCTTCACTTTTGAATACTTAGCTTTGCAACCTAAATAGCATTCTTTTAACACTGATTTTCTATTAACAGAATTTTTATGTTTTCACACACATACTTATTGTTTTTATGTTTTCACACGCACACACTTATTGAATATCAAACAGGCTTTTTAATAACTACAGTGTTACTGACATGCAGTTGCAGCAAAACCTGCTGAGCACCAACAATGCTACCTAAATGCCAGTGCTCACAGATAAGCCAAAATATTAATACACTAGCATATTCATGCTCGTGTGGCAAAATCATTGTTCGAAATGCTCCATTTGGGTGGTGGTTGTTCTGGACCATCTTTCTCCAGTTGCCTTTTCCAGATCTGTCACAGAAGGGGCTATTGTTTGTAAGTGAGGGTTGGGCGGTAGGAAAAAAATATGGTGGTGCAAGTAGCTTTTAAGGACATAGGAATAATTATTCGCTCTAGAGCCAATATTTTTATAACTTTGTTGGTTTCTAGTTTATTTGTAAGTATTTTTATTTGCATTCATTTAAATTTTCACAGTTACAGGAAATTATGGGAGGGTCAGACAATGGGTCGGTGGAGCAGACAATAAATAAATGACAGTAGATAATGAGATTCAGAAAGTTAAAGCATTATAATGGTTAAAACACAAACTGTCAGCATCATATGTCAGAATTTTAGCTTGAAATCAAACTATACGTTTTGAAGTCACATTTTTGTTAGTTTGCCAGTCTGTAAGTTTAGATTATTATGGATGGAAATCAATGTTTATCGACATTTACTGAAAAAAATCAAATACTTCCAAACCTAGTGGTAAGCAAAGAAAAATACCTTAAGTCTTTCAGGGCCACATTATTAAAAATGGAGAGGCTGTGTACATTCAGTTGTACGTTTATGGGCAGTTCTTCATGAAAATGTGTTCTTTGTTGTTGATTTATTATTTTTCTGTGGAACACATTTAGACTTGTAAGCATTGGTCTTTATTTGTGCTCTCCCATAACTGTTTTCTTTTCACATTCATCTCTAGCACCATAATGCACTGCTATCATAAGCTAAGTGTAGTGTCTTTGATAACTATATTAAATAGAATTGATAGAAACTCGTAAAGCACAGTTGGCTTGCTAGCAACCTCTTTTCAAAGAAAATGTTCTACAGGCTCATGTGTCTAGAGAAAGTTTACTTAAGTTCAAGTGAGAATTTAAATGTAGATTCATAGATTTTAAGGCCAGGAGGCATCATTATAGTAATCTAGTCTCTCTTCGTATAAAACACAGACCATAGAGTCTTACCCACTAATTCCTGCATTGAGTACAATGAAATAGAAATGCTTTTCAGTGCATGTTTTAAATTTTTCCTATGAGCCAAAATGTGAACTCGCTTTGTGCGGTTAATAACTTATCTAGCAATAAAACTTAAAAGGTAACCTTTTGAAGGTGCCCAATGGAAGCTTATGTACTCCGTTAACTTAAAAACTGAGATAGATGAACCTGTACAATTGCTTTCATTAATATCCAATGAAACTTTTAGAAGCAGGGTCTGATGATCTTGTTACGTGATATACTGGCATCTTAGAACAGCACAGAGTGAAAGAGAAAACCAGAGCCGATGAGGGTGGGGGATGGGGAAAGCGGGTACAAATTACCAGGGGCCTGGCTTCCCCGGCTTTGTCTGCCCTGTCTAGCTGGGGGGCCCGAAAAAATATTTTTCACTGCGGTCCGAACCTGCTTTCAGCGGCCCTGGAAAAAACGAGAGAGGCTGAAACTGGATTTTTGACTACATGAAAGTTTTGAGGGAAAGTATTTGCTTTCCCACTTGAACATTAAAATTATAGCCTTTATTATTATTGTTATTTTTTCTATTTTCATTTCTTTTTGGTCCTTTTTAAATTTTTTTTTTTGGCAATTTTCAGACTTTTCAGTTGAAAAATTTTAGATTTCTACTGCTTTGGATTGATATTTTTCCTTCCCCAGGAATCTGAATTTTTTTTTCAGGTTTCTGATGAACAGGGCCGGCTCTGGCTTTTTTGCCACCCCAAACAAAAAAAAAACCATGCGGGGGCGGCCAGACTGGCAAAGCAGGGGGAAAAAAAAAACCTGACGCACGGAAAGCGGGAGGCGGGAGAGGGAAACAGTGCGGCCTGCAAAGCAGGGGAAAAAAACAAAACCAAAAATCCCTAGAGGGCGGCTGGAGCCAGGGTGCAGGGGGACTCCCTGTGCTGCAGAGTACACGCCAAGGTCTAATGGGAGGAAGGGGAGGGAGCAGAGGAGAGAAAGAGAAGTGGGGAGACCAGGGCTTCGGCGGCACACTCAACCGTGGCCCTGACCGCCGTGCCGCCTGCTGGGAGGGCTTTGCGCCGCTCTAGTCGGCTGGGAAGGAAGGACTCGGGCTGCCCTCCGAGCTTTCTGCAGGGTGCTCCCCTCCTCTGCCCCCTACAGGACGGCCAGATCGGGGAACCAAAAATAAGAACACCTGCTGTGCCGCCCTAGGACTGAGCAGAATGTCGCCTCGTAGAATCTGCCGCTCCAAGCACAAGCTTGCTCGGCTGGTGCCTGGAGTCGGCCCTGCTGATGAAAACTCTAACTTTTGCACAGGATAAACCCCAAAACAATGTTCTTCTGACCAGCCCTTGCCAAACCTGATGTGTATATTTCTACTGGGCGATCAAAATATTTCCAAAAATATTTTGAACCCAGTTCTCCAACCCTTTCTCATGTTGAATAGCACTTGCTCATTTGAGTGGTCTCATTCAGTTCAATTAAACTATTCATGTGAGTAAATATTACTCAGCATGATTCCTAGTTGTGGAATTGGGCATCTGTATCTAATTGTCTTAAATATGAATAAAAAGCACCATCATTATTGGGAGTCTAAATTCTCCACTCTTGGCTGCAGTGAGCTGTATAGGATCCATCTCAAATCTGGCAGGTTCTGTCTTTGAAGTACTCACAGTTGGGCTGCAGCTGCTTTCAGCACAGTGAAATTGGCATTAGCAGTGTACCTCTACTGTGAGAGGTAATGTCAGCCTTTGGCTTTGAGTCTCAGTGTGCACCCAAGACATGCCAATATCACACAGTTACCTAACCTGGCGCGGTTAGTGTTGAGAGTGGGAGTTACTGTTAAACAAAGCAGTTGGGTTAATTTAGCTTCATTGGAAAGGTAAGAGGTGTGGAAATCAATAATAGCTAGATGGAAAAGGATAAAAGAACAGTAATGAAAAAAGTAAAGGAAAAATACCAGGAAAAACATTACAAAAGCTATTTAATTGGCCTTTTAGGGACTCAACCTTCACTTCCTCTGCACTCCTTTTTAGTAGTGGTGATAGACTTTATATGCATTGGGTAGAGTGGAGTGATGTATGGGATTCTAACCTATTCTATCACATGCACATAAAAGTATGCAATGCTGCTGCCTCAGCTCGTAAATCAAATTATGTCTAAAATTAAATCATACAGGGCTCCTGTCCTTAATTATAATGTATGATTGTATCAGCTCCATTGACAACCATCTTAGGAGATGTTTGAAGTCATCTGATTATTTACTTTTCATTGGAAATTTGGGGAGTCTTGCTTGTCAGTGTGTGGATTTCTGATGCAAGGTACAGATCTTTAGTTACATGTGCTTAGTTCACAATTTAAAGCTGTTTCAATGCATTGTATTATGAAATGAGTATATGTGTTTGTACACACTCTTTCTCTCACAGTTACACATACATATACATGCATGCATTTGAGCTGGTCAGAAAATGGGTATTTTTCATGGAAAAGCATTCGATGAAAATAAAAAAAAAAGTTTAATTTGTCCATGGAAAACTTCAAATTTTCATCAAAACAATAAAAACTGGAAGTTTTCATTTTTCAGCTGCAAAGTTTCTGATTAAAATGAGAAAGTTTTAATGGAAAACAAACTGTTAATTAAAAAGATGATTTAGTCAGAAGACAAATTTTTCCGTTAAAAACAGTTTACATGGAAATATTCCGACTAGCCTTAATTCATAAACAAACAGATAAAATCTTACATCTTAAAGAAGCCTGACTCTCAGGGAATGGGTGTTCTGCAATTACAGAAAGTCAGACTCTTTTAAAGTGCCTGTCATTTTTCTTTCTCTTCACTTTACCCTGTCTATTGGGTAGGGGGTCGGAGATTGGTGGATTGGAGACAAGCCTTCTTTTCAAGTATGTTTTACAAGATGACACCAACCTTCTTTGTGTTTTCCTTCTGCATCTCAAACCACTTATTTCTAGGTTATCTTTGTGGTGTTTGTCCCATGACTATTAGCTCTTGTACCATCTGACCACCATATCTTGTTGACTCACAAGACCCATCCATCTTAGTTGATACTGCCTCAGCTTTTTTGTGACAGGGGCTCAACAGTATCCATGGAACTGTTTCATTGCATAGCTTATCCGCTCTCAGCTTATCCAATGTTCACCTCAGCATTTTCATTTCAACAGTGGCCAGCATTCTGATCCATACTTCATGGCTGACCTAATTGTGATTTTATACACTTTGTTTTTTAGTTTACCTGGCATATGCTTATAGCCTTTCACACCCCTACTTAAAGTGTCCAAAGTGGAGTCCCCAAAATCACAAGTTGCTTTGAAAATGTTGGCATATTTAAATAGATAAGAAGATGCCAAGTTCCAAATGCCATTTTGTTCCTCCCACTGACATAAATTATATATCTAAATAATTTTCAAACAAACAATGAAAGAAATACTGGGTAACATAGGGAAACTATGGGAAGACCCTCCTGAAAGTTCATACCTATAGGAAAAGAATATTGTGTAGGTGGGGGGGTTGATTGACAAATGACATTTATTATATATTTGTGACTAGAAATATTGCAGTACTTTTTTCTTTTTTTTTTGTATAGAATCAACCTGAACTTTATTCAAAGTATTGTGGATATTCTACACTTCAAGCATGCAGGAATATTCCTTTCAGTGTAAGGCTGCAATATTTACAATTACTGACAATATGCCTTTTAGAAATCCGGGTTTCAATATGGCTTAGTAAAAGCATGTTGTAATTTGTCTGTCATTTCTCTCAAAGTTCATTGGCATTGTCAAGTCATGTTTACCCCAGTAGGAAAATTTAAATTTCATCCTTGGAGATTTCATGTGGCATTCTGCTTGCCCTGAGGTTTTGTTCTAAATTTGCAATGTTTTCCCCCCTATAAATTAACATCTCACTTCATATGACATCATTAAACTGTTCAGATGCAAATGATCAAAAAGCCCTGTTATTTTAAAAGATGATTCCCAATGTATGATTCTGCTATTGGCTGGATGTATGATTCCAAAGTGTGGTCTGTGTGGGTGGAGATGTGAATGGGTGTCTCATATTGTATATTCAAATAATAGACACAGACAAAAAGCACCTGTGATGTTTTAGACTGTTGCTCCAGCAGGTAGAAGGATGTGTATGCCAAAAACAGAGGCAAAGAATTCCACCGGCTGTGTGACATTTCGACATCAGTGTGAGAAAAGAATTGTGGTGTTTCTTTTACCATTTAAGAGCAACTTTACTGTAACTATTTTCAGTCCCAATGTCACAGAGCACTAGAGCATAGCAAACCTGTCACTGCAAAACCCCCACACCTGGAGTTCATATACAACACCCATTGAAGTCAATGGAAAAACTTCCACTGTGGATCAGACAATAGATGAGTTTTGCCTTCATTTCAGGTTTTATTACAGCAAAACCCCAAACTCAGTCAAGATTAACTAATGCTTATAAACCTGAGCCAAATTTTAGAATTCCATTGAAGAATTCAATTTTAGAGAATTGTAGAGTTCCATTGAAGTTTCTGGATGTCCATACGTGATTCTGAGTGGACAATGTGCAAATCAGCAGTTTCACTTGATTTCAAACTTAAACTAAGCAAAATCTCAGCAGATTAAAGGAAATTTAGCAAAGTTCAGGTTCCTAAGACAGAAAAGTTCTTGCTGAACCCCTTACAAAATATCCAGGGTATAGCTACAAGATCTTTGGAGTCTTCAAAATCCTTTAGCCATGCAATCATTCAAAATCACATTGTACCGTCCTTTCTACAGCAAAACTCCCATTGACTTGAATGCTGGAATTTGGACCTCGATACTTATTTCATTTATTGGCCTTTTCAATTGGCTTGGATCAAGCTGTGCTCTTCTTAGTGCTAGCTGCTTCAGTGTTTTATACATAATATAAAAATAAGCACAATCATTTAAAAACATTTCTAACCATATTTCCTTTTCTATTACTACAGTTATGTCTAGAGTATTTTATTTGTATTTTATTTTCCTTAGAATATGATTTGAAAAACCTAATTCTGAAGTTTTGTGTTTATATGACACATAAGAAATTTCACCTAAAGGTGTCTGATGAAACCAAGATGCAGTTTTTGCAGGCAAAATTTCCCCTTTCAAGAGAATTTTTGGTTTGTTCACAATGAAGTATCATGTTTACAGTGAAATGCTGCTTTTACAAAGTTTTGGTCTAGGGTCCAGGCCCAGGCTGAACTTTTTAAACCCCTCATTCCTAGGTGGTGAGTCATCCACCATGCTGACTGTTTTTCCAGCAGTTTTATGTCTCCCCTCCTCCCCCAAGCCAGAAAGCATTGCCCTCTTTTTCTGACAACCTCCCTCCCCCATTTGCTTAAAGTGCAGGGCGGTGAATTCTAGTGATTACTTCTGAAGTGTAACTCTGTAGCATTACAGGGCACTGGTTGCAACTTTAATCTTTTCGGAGTGACAAACAAACAAACGGTGACCTTGCCCTCATATGATTGGAGGGCATTTGACAATTATCAGACCTAATAAGATTCACATCAACATTATCACACTGAACTGAAACTTGATTGAAATGAAAAAAAATGCACTTAGCTTGAAAAACTGAAGTTCTGTCAACTGAGTAAAAGTAACCACTGTGAAGAGAGCACAAGGTTCATGTCCAAGTGATGGATTTCACCTTCATGTGCACTGAGAAGCTTATTGGCTTCAATGGGAGCTGAATATCCACATCTGAAAGCAAATTTGGCCCAAAGTTTATGCTTGTTTTATAAATAAATAATAACAATTTTTGTCACCCTCCTCCCAAATCCTTGGCAGAAGCTTAGGCACCAACTCCATGGGTGCTCTGGGGCTATGCTAGGACAAGCAAGTGCAACCCACATTGACTACAGTTGGGAGTTGTGTAGATGCATCTGAGGATATTATATGGCCCTTTTTGGCTAGGCAAGTTTCACAGGGTGTATTTACATCCAACAGTTATGATGTAGATATAGTATGTAGAAATTTAATAAAACATTTTATAAATATAAGTAGACCTGCAAGAGACTTGGGAAAACCTACCTGTTGTGGAAATTCTCTTATTTTTAAAATATATACCTCAACAGTTGGTCAAATACAAAGCACACTCATTTAGAAGATCTGACAGGAGTAGGGCTCTGTTCCTTGCTATGAGCCTGGGACAAGGTCCTCAGACATGATGGGAAGAAACCATCTTGCATCACCCTCTAACCACTCCACCCAAAGAGCAACTATATCACTGCCAAAGTAACCTGAATTGCTCTCCCATGCTTTTGAGTTTAAGTAGCAGGGCTAATTTAGAATTGGTTGAGAAATATTGAATGCTACAGAGCACATCGCTACACTATTATGTGCAGTCTCAAGAGCTGGTTTCATTTGGAACACTGACCTCTGTTTAATAATTAGACCTGGCACTTTAAAATGTGCCCACTCCTGCTTCAATACTGATTTGAGAGGTTCCCACACTGACACTGTCAATGCAGCACTGAAGTGGGAGTAGAAAGGCATGTGTTACAGTGACATCCAAAAAGCCTCAGCTCTTTTAATAATGAAATTATTTTAGGATAGAATATAGCACTAGAGGTAGAATGCTCTGTAATTTGATCTTTCCTAATACATCTCTTTCACTGCATCCTCCAAGCATCCAAACTTATTCTTACAAATGTAAGCCTCTAGAGGCAGGGATAGTTTGGAGAAAGAATGGGAATGTTTGTGGTCAAATTGTATTTTAAGGTGATAAAACAATCAGGAGAGGCATAGCTTAGTGGTTTGAGTATTGGCCTGCTAAGCCCAACGTTGTGAGTTCAATCCTTAAGGGCCCCCTTAGGGAATCTACAACAAAATCATTACCAACATCCTGCTAGTGAAGGGAGGGGGCTGGATTCAATGATCTCTGTGTATCCCTTCTAGCTCTATGAGAGAGGTATTCTTCCAATATAAGGCCAAAAGTGAACAAAGTAGTAAACCAACATTTTTCATGTAACCTTTACAGGCATTAGTTTACCACAGTTAAGTCTCTACTGAACAGCTTACTGCTACTCTAGTAATTAGAAACTGATAGCAAAGATCATACATCAGTCAAAAAACAAACCCTTCTAAAATTCAATAGATTAAAGAAGGCATTCATCTAAGAAACTCATAATAATCCATTAGCTGTCTTACTCATATCCCATATAATTAGCATTTGTTGTTACAATAGCAGTTAGAATAATTCCCGCTAATCCATAAATAAGTACTTCCAATTCAAATAAGCCTTCAGATACCATTGTGATGGGTATGGCATAAGACATAAATAAAATTTCAGAAGCATATTTTATATTTAATATATTTGTTCCTTACAAAGAAAATAACATTGCTGTTTACTTTGGGTTTAGGAAAATGTTTTCTGTTCTTTTTCTTCTTTCCTTCCTTCTCTTCCTCCCTCCCCCCAATTGCAGGAACTTCATCAAATACAGGAGGACAAGAATTCTTGGTTGATGGAGACAAGCAACTAGAAAAACAATGTTGACAAAACACCCTTAAAATTATATTTTTCCTTGTCATGTGAATAAAATATTATTTGGAAATGAGTCTTTGTTATTATTTGTATTATGAAGGGCCACAACTTATCTTTTGTCTGAAATAAATTCTTCCTTGAAATTTGTTCTTTTCATTAGAACTTCAGTATTTAACACTTTGTTAACCCTTACACACAATAATTCACAGGGAAAACCTAGAAGTCTAGCCACATTTTGCAAAGATTTGGTAGTGAGGTCTCAAGTAAAATTGGGTGATTTTTTTCAACTGGAATTTTTTTTCACCAAAAAAATGAAGATTCAGGGTGATTGAAACATTTCATAAATTTGTGATGATTTTTTTTCAGTTGAAAGAAAAAAACCCTCAAAAATTCTGTAACAATAAAAATGTTTTGTTTCAATGTTTTCTAATCAAATGGCTTAGATTTTTCAAATTGATACATTATGTTTTGGAATTCCTTCAATGAAATGAAACTTTCTTTCTTTCTTTCTTTCTCACTAAATTTTTTAAAAAAAATATTTATTTTGGGTCTACTCAGAACATTTTTTTTTATTTTTCAGAACTACCAGCAAATTGGAAAATCATGTATTTGCACAGCTATAGTCTGAAGTCTTATGTTACTAACTGTGATTTATTTTCTTAAGTAGTTAAATTACCATTGTGGGAGCTGGTTCTTGCATATGCTACAATTCCAAAACTCTCATTGTGGAGTTTTAGGTGCACAAAGAATGCAGAATACAGCCCTTTATTTATTTTTTAAAATAATATCAGGGTTGGAGGGGACCTCAAGAGGTCATTTAGCCTAACCCCCTGTCATAAACAGATAGCTAAGGGTTAATGTCTCTTTCACCTGAAAAAAAGTAACCTGAAGCACCTGACCAGAGGACCAATCAGGAAACCAGACTTTTTCAGGTCTGGGTGGAGGGAAGTTTGTGTCTGAGTTCTTTGTCTTGTGCCTATCTCCCTCTTGGCTATGGGAAGGATTTCTCTATTTCCTGCTTTCTAATCTTCTGTTTCCCAGTTGTAAGTACAAAAAGATAGGTTTATTTTTTTGTAGTTATATGTGTATAGTTGCTGGAGTGTTTTGAATTGTATTCTTTTTGAATAAGGCTGTTTATTCATATTCCTTTTAAGCAATTGACCCTGTATTTGTCACCTTAATACAGAGAGACCATTTTTATGTATTTTTCTTTCTTTTTATATAAAGCTTTCTTTTTAAGACCTGTTGGAGTTTTTCTTTAGTGGGGAACTCCAGGGAATTGAGTCTGTGCTCACCAGGGAATTGGTGGGAGGAAGAAGTCAGGGGGAAATCTGTGTGTGTTAGATTTACTAGCCTGACTTTGCGTTCCCTCTGGGTGAGGGGGGAAGAGAGATTAGCTCTCGGTACTTTTGTTTTCCAAGGCTGGAAACGGGGAGGGTGGAATCCCTCTGTTTAGATTCACGGAGCTTGCTTCTGTGTATCTCTCCAGGAACACCTGGAGGGGGGAAGGGAAAAGGTTTATTTCCCTTTGTTGTGAGACTCAAGGGATTTGGGTCTTGGGGTCCCCAGGGAAGGTTTGGGGGGACCAGAGTGCCCCAAAACACTCTAATTTTTTGGATGGTGGCAGCTTTACCAGGTCCAAGCTGGTAACTAAGCTTGGAGGGTTTCATGCTAACCCCCATATTTTGGACGCTAAGGTCCAAATCTGGGACTAGGTTATGATATGAGTGGCAGCGTTTGTGGGAAAGATAGAATCCAGAAGCCAGTAAGAATATTATACTTTTCTTTTCTCTGCTAGGGGCTTTTAAGCAGAGAGGAACGGTTTGGTTTTAAAAGGAACCAGAGAGAATTTTTTTTTCTGCTCTCTCTGGCAGTTTTTGGCTTGCATATTAAGCAAGGAACCATTAAGGGACTATTACGGGTCTTTTGTCACACAATAGCACTCCCATTAGGGGGCAATTACCAGCACTATACACATGCAAATAAAGTGGTTTTTCTGGTTTACTTTATATTGAAAAGATTAGCTAGAGGAAGAAAGGGAAAAAGGCACTGTTGCTAGGCAGACCCCAGGAGGCAACAGAGAAACTGCAGTTCAGAAGACAAACACCGGAGGGCACCCCAACACAGACCCAGCCAAATGCAGTTAACTGGACGGATGACTGTCAAAAGGCCTTTACCCAACTTAAGGCAACGCTCATGTCTGACCCTGTGCTCAGGGCCCCAGACTTTGACAAGCCATTCATAGTAACTACGGATGCATCTGAGCGTGGTATAGGAGCAGTACTCATGCAGGAAGCAACGGATCACAACTTCCATCCTGTCGTGTTTCTCAGCAAGAAACTGTCTAAGAGGGAAAGTCACTGGTCAGTCAGTGAAAAGGAATGCTATGCCATTGTGTACGCCCTGGAAAAGCTACACCCATATGTTTGGGAACGGCGGTTCCAGCTACAAACTGACCATGCTGCACTAAAGTGGCTTCATACTGCCAAGGGGAACATCAACAAACTTCTTCGTTGGAGTTTAGCTCTCCAAGATTTTGATTTTCAAATTCAGCACATCTCAGGAGCTTCTTACAAAGTAGCGGATGCACTCTCCTGTGAGTTTCCCAGAATCCAGTAGTTAAAAAGTGTTCTTAAACTGTACAAGTCTGTTAGTTATATACTTAGTGGTATATGTAACGGTGCATGTGTTGTATTAATCTGTTTAGTTTAAAGTTCTAGGAGGAAATCGCCGCCAGTGAGCTTCCCCACTGTCTGCAATTTGGGGGGCGTGTCATAAACAGATAGCTAAGGGTTAATGTCTCTTTCACCTGAAAAAAAGTAACCTGAAGCACCTGACCAGAGGACCAATCTAACCAGTAATTTTATGCCTTGCAGCCCAGCCCAGCTGCGTCCATGCCACACATCTTTCATCCCTGTGCTGACATACCCTAGAGCCTCCATTCCACAGACACTTAAATACACATGCTTAGATTTACTATCAATGTGGTCAATCTCATCGTAGTAAGGAATGGGGCATCTAAGTCATTAGTGCAAATTCACCAGAGTCTAGTTAATATTCAGAACTAACTTGCCAATCAGACCTGGAAAGAAACTAGATAGTTCTGAAAAGACTCAATAGTTACAGTATTTCTAATCTATAAATTACACTCTATTCCTGTGTCTATCTAAGCATTTCCACTGAACTTCTTTCCATAGTATCTGAATGCCCAATGCTCTAGATACATTTACAGAGCTACAGTGTAGAAGACTGATTCTACTCATAAGAATACATTTGAGGGTCGGGGTGAGGCTGGAATCCGAGCTTGTTAAAACTCTTAGCCCTATTTGTATTTTAGACCATATTAATGATGGTTACTGGAGTACATTGGGAGTAACCCCTCTCCACCATGACCCCCGTCATTTGCTTTGCTATATCTAACAGCCAAGCAAGCCTCTTCCATCTATTTCTATTTGTCCTCCAAGGACCCTGCAGTCAAACTGCTGCCAAGCTATAACTCATTTATAACCCTAAGGAGAAAAAGCTTATTAGTAATTATTTAATTATAAGTATAATTATTTAAATATCTGTAATAAACACAGCCATTTCCTCTGACCTTCAGTTTCTTGATCAAATTTAATCAGTCAAACACAAGACAATAATCACATAACATTTACCTATTATTATGGTAATACATGCTAATAAAGGGCCCAGTCTTGCGCCCATTGAAATTAGTGAGGGGAGGGAAGAACAGCTACTGGCTTCAATGGAAGCAGGATTGAACCCTAAGAATATAATATAAGACAAGATTTTCAAAAATAGGAAGCCTAAAGAAAGTTGAACTTTGAGGGCCACATTTCCAAAAGTGCTCAGCACTGAACAATTTCCATTGAGGACACTAGAAGCTTCCAGTGACTCAGTACATCTGAAAATCTGGCCTTACATATAGGTATTTAGATATAGATTGGAGTCTAATTTGAAGATTCCTATTTTGAAAAATCTAGGTCCTTGTTATAACATATGGAGATATACCTATTTCATAAAACTGAAAGGGATCTTGAAAGGTCATCAAGTCCAACCCCTTGCTTTCACTAGCAGTACCACATGCTGATTTTGCCCTAGATCTCTAAGGGGCCCTTTCAAGGACTGAGCTCACAAGCCTTGGTTTAGCAGGCCAATGCTCAAACCACTGAGCTATCCCTTCCCCTCAGAACTCAGATATTAGCAATAAAATAAAATCCTTATTAGTCAGAGTAACTATGCTAATGGTTAAGAGTAGAGTCACCTGAAAACCAAATTCATGAACAATTTTGGAATGTTTAAGAGTTTTGTTTTGCAGAGGTTGCATGATTTTTTTGGTTTGTTTTTTTTTCCAAAACATTTTGCAATATTTTCAGTTTGGAGTTTTCCCCTCTTCTGTTTTTTTCCCCTTTGCTTCCAGTAATGAAAGGTTAAGTCATAGAAGCTAGAGATGGTGCAGAAAGAAACACAACCAGGGTTGGAAGTGGGGAAGCTGAACTGGAACTCTCAAAGACTAATAAGGCAGCTGTGTTGGATGTTCTTTCCCTGCTTTCTGCTGGTGCAGCCCTCTTTTCAGTACCAAAAATATCTTCAGTGTGACCCAGAAACTGAGAAGAGAAATGAGATATAACCAGATGAGAGATAGAAAGGAAAAAAACCAATAGGTATCAAATGTGACATAGTCCAATAGTGTATTAAAAACTGTGTTAAAATTACAAGCTATCATTTTAAGTACAAGGTGTTCTCTGATCCTGCTTGCAGGCTATGGGGCTCTGTAGTGAAATCTGGGTATGGGTCATCAGCAGTCTACAAAGAGCATGCCTATAGCAAGGTGGGTTGGGTGGTACCTCACTCCCATAGGGAGGAGTCTGCTTTCTGTCTCTCTCTTTTGTATTAGGGTTCTGGATTCTACAAAATAATCTAGTATTATGTTGCAACTTTCCAGAAAAAATAAAATGATAAAACTTCGCTGTGTGTATGCTGGGAATATAATCATTCCCATTTCTGGAGGCTGCAGAATTGGGAACTAGGTCTCCTAGATAACTCCAGGATCTGTAGATTTTTCTGGTCCTATGGCAGCCATCCCCTGTTAGTCCCAATGAACATCAGCACAATCCCTTTTCTAATATCAGTTAAAATTGACTGAGATTGTTAATTCATTAGCATCTATGGAGAAGATTGCCTATTTTAGGAAGAGTTTAAAACTCAACTCACTTGTGAACTCTGTTAAAGCCAATCGGAGTTTTAAAATTGTCTTCAATAACAGGGTCAGACTTATGGTGGATATAGCCTAGGTTGTAGGGCAAAGTATTACTGTACCAGAAAAAAAAATAGCACAGAAGACTTTGTAATGAGTATTAGTGACTATGTTAAAGTATATTCCTGTACCTACCAACTTGCATAGGCAGTAGAATTGCTGTGGCCTTTAATTGTTTTCCTACGTAGAAACTTTTTCACTTTAATTAGGACAAGTAGTCACCAAGATATCATGAAGAGTCAGGCACTGACCTGACATTAAATAATTGTCTAGCAGTCCTTTAATCTTAGTTCTTCTGACCTTGATGTGCCTTTGAAGATGTGTTTGTAGGGGATATACACTGGAATATCCCTAAATTTCATCAAAATCCCACTCGAAGAGGACAACATTCTGAAGTCATAAACATAAACTATTCTATATTTACCTTTCACAACAAAATTATTTATTTACTTACTTTCTCTTGGGAATGCTGACAATCACATTATTAAAAATTAATAATACTTAGCATGTTTTGCTGAACATTTTTATTGCACATATTTTTAGAACTTAACTAAATTTGGAATCGTATTTGGAATACATATATATTAAATCCCCAAGTCATGATTCTTTTTTTCTCCCTGACATACATTTAGTAAAAGAGACATTTCCAAAATTCCCATCCATTCTGCATGCAAATTCAGCTAATTATACACTGATTGACAAGGCTATAAAAGGACATTCTTGTGAGAAGATAGGTTTAGCGGCTTGCTGCTCTAAAAATTAATGTGTGTAGGCATTCTGCAATTTTCCTGTGGAAGCTTTATGTAGGAGTCAGGCAGATACAAATACATATAAGAAAATCTGCTATCCCTGTCACTCATATAGTGTCAATATTATATAGGGTTTGGAGTTGTTTAGAAGTAAATACTCACAGTAGAGCAGTGTGGACATTGTGATAGATCAATAATACAACAATAATGACACAGTTTCAACAGGATCAAAAATCAATCTTACCTAACCATTACCTGAATCAGCAGGTTCTAATTCTTTAGAGTTCAATCGCAGGCGTGAATGAGTGCTGGAAAAAACTACACTGGCATGTACAAGATGGGCAAAATGTACGGACTGCGTTCTACTCTCATTGGAATTTTGCAACCCAATTAAGACTATTTAAACAGCAGGAGGACTGAGAAAAAACAGCTCAGGAACGTACTAGTGGTTTGATTTACCAGGTGCTTTATATTCTCTAGAAAAATTAAAATATATATATACTTTACGGTTGATCAAGATCAAAGGTGCACACGATTGCAGCCCATATGAAAATGTGCTCCAGAACCATGACCTATTCATCTATATTAAATAATACCTATGTTTCTCATTAATTCAGGCTCCTACAGGTGCAGCTGTACTGGGGGAGTTGAAGCAAGGAGAGAACGAGGGGGAGAGGTGCAGTCTGTGTTCTCCCCTCACTTCATCCCCATGGTGCTAACATTCAGGGGAATTAAGTCAATGTAACTTCCTGGCCTGAAAAATATATAACACCCCTGGGACAGTGAGCGCTTTTCCTCATTTGTCTCAGGAGATAGAAATGCGTCATGGCTGGATGCAGGGCTCTAGTCTTAACCACTAGGATAAACCTGAAGAAGACTTTTCTCTCAAATTTCCCTCTCTGCTGTGCCCTGTAACAGCCCGATCAACTTTTCTTCTGTGCAGTCCTGCCTCCCAAGCCCAACAGCAAATGCTAGAGCTCTCTAAGTGGACCAGCCCATCTTTCTCTATCAAACTCCATCATCCTTTGTATTTTATTTCTTTTAATGTATGAGGTTTCTAGGTCTGGTGATTCTAGATTCCCAACCGAGGAGTGGCTGTTGGCTGAGTGGGTTAACTTGTCCCTTCCCAGTTTAGTCATGCTCTTTGCACAGCTAGAAGCAGAGCTGAGCATCTGAAAGCCACTGAATTCTGAGCAGCTATTCTCCTAACTATGCCCAGGAAGTATGCTACTGAACCATTCATCCTGCTCTCAGGGGATTTGGCCACAGCTAAAAATTCCTTGACCCACTGGGGGCCATTCACTTCCTCCTGTGTAAAATTTTGAAGATTGAAGCAGAAGATGACTGAAGGAGCAACCTCAAGAAAGAGAGAGAGAGGGAGATTGATTATTTCGATGTCTGGCAAATTAAAGAAAAGGAAACGGGGGGAAAGACACTCCCTCAGAAATTTAGGAGCTTTTCCCTTCTCACCCTCATCCCCTAAACTATATTAGCCACCTCATGAGAACAGTAAGACTGTCGTTGACTTCAAGGAGAGTTGGATTTGAGTGAAATGGTCAATACAACCACACACATATGCATGATCACACTGTAATTTAAGAAAGTTCAAACTGGAAAAAAGACATTCATTTTTAATAGCAAGGATAATTAACTACTGAAACAGATTACCAAGGGATGTGGTAAGGCCTCCATTCTGCGGGGTCTAAAAATAGGCTTGTTCTAAAAAATAGGCTCCAGTTTAAGCAAAAGTTATTGGGCTAGCTGTGGAAATCAGTAAGTGAAACTCTATGAACTATGTTATGGAGGAGATTAGAGTAAATGGCCACAATAGTTTCTTGTAGCCTTTAAATTTATGAGTAGGTGAAAATCCATCAGGAGAACATGAAAATACTATATGGAGTGAACTGTTGAATTGCTATATGTAGGGTGGGAAATTAACACATTACCCATGAAAGTTGCAACCTGACTCCATATCCCATTACAAAAATAACTTGCAATAACTAAACTAGTTTTGGTTGCCACATTGCTATGTGGACCTGTTGTTTCTAGAAGGCAGAATGCTTAGGATTAACATTAGAGTATTAGAAAGTTAGGATTTTACAAGAATCGCTAAAATACCACCGCTCGGGGGGTTACAGAATAACCTAAGAATACAGAACATGAATCACTGTTCAGAGAAGTACTTTTCAGAGCAACCACCTTCATTAAACGGCAAATGTGTATCTGGTACATGGGTCTCGTAGTGTCAAAGACCCTGCAAAGCTGTTCTATTCATCTTTAGTCTTGCATCTAGGAGAATACTGATATTGTTCTAAAGCTTATGGCATATCGTCATTTTTATTTATTTTAATGTTTTCTGTTATGTGTTGAGGGAAACTAGCAGGGAGACATATCCCATTGAATTAAAATGTTAACACATCAATAATTATCAATAATAACAACATGATGCAGGTACCATGGAGATTTTAATTAACAAAAATTGACATAAAAGAAGAAAGGCAGATTCAATCTGATTCTCTAACAGTGAATGAATAACTAGGATCTATTGCTGACCTACCTTATACACTCTGCATCTTCCCCGAAATCCCTGGATTTGCACAAGAGATAAGACAGGAGAAGAATTTAGTCCTTATTGTCCATAACAGTAAGCTTCATTGGAAAATCTGAAACATGAAGCCTTCTGTTTTAATAAACAAAGTGCCATTACATAATTCAGTTGCCTTCACCCCTCAGCGTGTGACAACCAAAAACTCTGCTTAATACAGAGAATGTCAAGTTCCTTATATTTCCAATTAACGAACAAACAAAAACCTCAAAACCCTCTGTCTCCTTCAGTGTATTGCTGCACAGAGATAACTGTTAACAGTGACCAAAAATGGACTAAAATCTGCATGTGAGATATTTAAATCTTGCTAAATCAATACTTGTAGCACCAATATGGCATTTCTATATACAGGGCATGTTCCAAAGCTCATGGAAGTCCAACAGGTGGCTCTGTGGTGCAATGGATTATGCGCTGGACTTCTGGAGGATGAAAGGATTCAAAGGTTCTGGGTTCAAGCTGCAGGAGAGTCACATGTTGGAGGGTAGGGATTGATGCATCAATCAGTGATTTGAGCATTGGCCTGTTAAACCCAGGATTATGAGTTCAATCCTTAAAGGGTCCATTTAGGCATCTAGGGCAAAAATCTGTCTGGAGACTGGTTCTGCTTTAAGCAAGGGGTTAGACTAAATGACCTTCTCAGGTCTTTCACAATCTTGATATTTCATTTTTTTCAATTCAAAGACTTCTAAGGGAGTTGAATCAAGTCCATAAATGTTATGCCTTGTTAAGTGACAGTGTGATTGGTTTACAGCAAATCAAAAGTACCATAGTGATTGCAATGGGAGGGTAAAAGAAACCCAGTAATGCGTGTAGCTGAAGACCCAAACAGGAGTTAATAGAATAGCAATAAAAATTAAGTTTTTCTGTCAACGTTTTAATCACTTCCTTTGCTTTGTTTACAAACTTAGATAGATAACGTGAAAAATGTCAGCACTTTTTTCTGGAGGATTTGTGAATTTGGGTTCACTAAGCATCCTTAAGAGCACTTACTGCAAAGTGGCAAGCTCTTAGGCATGCTGAGAAAAAGATGATATGGGGAGGGAGTTTAGAAGGACCTGTATGCAGGAAAAGCTAAGTCTTCAAACACGTTTTACTCTTCCTGTAGCATGTCTTTTGGGAGACCTTAAATAGCTCTCATCAATACTCCAATTGTGGTGCTCCCTAATCTTACTCCTCTGATTGAGGGTATGTCTACACTGCAATTGAAAACCCTTTGACAGCTGACTTGGGCTCACAAGGCTCAGTTTAAGAGGTTGTTTCATTGCAGTGTAGCTCTTTGGGCTGTGGCTGGGCTCTAACACCCTGAGAGGTGGGAGTTTCCCAGAGCTTGGGCTACAGCCTGATCCCAAAAATCTGCACCACAGTTAAGCCCTTGCTCCAAGCCCATTCGCCCGCGTCAGCTGGTACGGGCCAGTGACATGTGTCTAATTGCAGTGTAGATGTACTCTGGGAATAGGGATGCCAATTTTGGTTGGAATGTATTCCTTGAGTTTCATCACATGTTCTGGAGACTCCAGAACAAGCCTGGAGGGCTGGCACCCTTACCTGAGCAGCCATTCAGGTCTGAGCAAGTCCCACAGCATGGACAGCAGTTGGCAGTTTCTTTAGCATTTTCTATTCCCTTCCTTAGATGTGGCAGTGCCATTTTATGGTAGACAAAATTACAACAACTGACAGGAAATATGGCTTCAATAAGCCAATGGAAGTCTTGACTTCCAAAGGGCCAGGATTTCTCCTTTGCATTTCATATGCACCGCAACAATAGGTGGACGTTCTCCAATGGATGAAATGGGAATTATGTCAATATATTCTTTTAAAAGTTTCATATGAAAAGAAAAAATGTACTTTTTCTCTTTAGATATATATTTTACACCAGCAATTCATTCGTATAATTCTATACAATAATAAGTAGACTTTGTAAAAACCTCCACCAAAAATAATTTCATTTCATGTTTCTTTTATTAAGATTTCCTTTATCTGTCTATAAGCCCCCCCACCTCCATCCCCATCCCCCGAACAGCCTGTGCACTCTCTCTCTTTTCATGACTCAACAATATTAGGATATCTTTTCCTCAAATATGCTATTCTATCTTGAAGTGTCTACGGTATATATTTGGGGACTTTTTGTGGCACCCATTGTTACCCAAGAACCTCTTAATGCCAAATGGCAAGGGGCTACTGAGGAGTTACAGGGAATCTCTTGGGTTTCACATGTACATTCTAGTTCCACCAAAGAATATCCCATGAAATCTCAAATAAGTGTCACGCTGGCCATCAATATGATTGTGAAATGCTTGTACAGATGTTGAATGATGAGTTATGTATATACATTGACAATTATATTCATATATAATTATATTCTTAAAGGTCTGTGTCTAGGGACTGACCAGCAGCAAATGTGTAAAAAAGGTTTGCTGGGAGACAAGGAATGTCTGGCTGTCTGTCTCTTTACATGTAAATTAAAGTAATGCATAATTCACAATGGATCTCCTATCACTTGCCTGAATTGAATGTGAATTGATGGTTGGAACTAACAGGAAATGGGGGAAAACTGTGTGGAGGAAGGGGGTCCATATCTTAAGGTGCACATAAAAGCTTTGTCCTACTACATTTAGGAGACAAAGAAGATACAGTATCATCCTTCACTGAGGAAGTAAATGCACAACATTTCCTTTATAGAAAAAGGGTCTCATTCATGCTTGGATGAAAATGCTGGTGAGAACTTTGGATGAAATAAACTTCTTTAGACAGGACGTTAAACTGTTAGTTAAGTTTGGTCTCTAGAAAGTGTTATGAATTTGTTTTATTGTACCCATTTGTTTCCAATAATCTTACTCACTATCACTTGAATCACTATTCTTTGATGATACACTTATTCTTGTTTTCACCATAAGTATGTCTAAGTGCTGCAGTGTTATAAAGTGTTGATCCTGAGTTGAATCATACAAGCTGATGTGTTTTGCTCCTTTGGGACCAGCAGGTCTGGTAACTCTACAGATCATTCAGTGAACAGGGACTGGACACTGTAGGGTGTGCTCTGAGGACTTGGGAGTTGGTGTGTGTATATCACTACCTGTACAGACAAAGCAGGGCCCGTGGCAGTGCTGCCAAAGTAGCTGAGCCACAGCAGGTACAGACAATACTTCCATGCTAAGGACAAGTGGTGATGAGGTCCCTTGCAATCCTTGGTATTCCTGGGGAGTATCACATACATACTTAAATGAACTTTGAAAAGGTATCTGTTTGCATGCTTCCCATTGTAGGATCAGGGCCTATGTTTCTATTCTGCTCTATATAGGTTCTTATACCATGCTCTGATACCGTTGTATCTGAGCACCTTCCAGTAGTACATTAAGCAACATGACTACACATCCGCCACATGTTGTTTGTTCTTGTAACTTGCAAGTGGCCCTGTTGTATATTGTTGGACTGGATATGTTTAACATCTATTATCCATTCTGCAGCCCAGTGGTTTGCCTAATTAGTCCAGTGTCTAACTTTGATATTTATAGTTATTATTAATGTTCCTTTAATCTACAATTTATTTGCAGTGAAATAATCAAGTAATGTGTCTCTTTAGTGTAAATTAACACAGAGAGAACTAGGGAAAGCTATATATCTTGTCCTATAATTTTAAACACTCATCAATATTTTCTTCTAAAATTCATATGATTAACAGTTTCAAAACATTTATTATACTTCTGGCTCTGCTTTTAGATCACCCATAAGCTGTAAATTAGAATCTCTCAAGTGCTAACTATATAGCTGAAGTTCAGGGGAAATATCCATCAACATATATCAATGGCTGTTATATTTCCTGTACTTTTTTTTTTATTCCTTTCTTCTGATGTTATTTGGAGATAGGGTTTATTCAAACTGCTTCCTCCACCCCGCATAGATTTAAAATTGAATTAAAGGAGCTTTTGTCTGAGTAGTAGATTCAGGATTGCATCTAGGTGTCTCTCTAGAAATATAGTGGGCACTATTTCAGTGTTGTTAAAACTATAGCACTGGAAAGGAATTCTTCAAGGAATGATTGGCATAAACGATAGCTATTTCTGTTGCAACTGTCATTTCAGTTTGTTGATAGTGATTCCCATCAGTTTGGTGATAGTTATTTAGAGTTATTTCCTTATGCACTTGCATACACCCATAAAAAGATTCCGTGGGAAAGTGTAATGGTTATTATTTTACTGTAAGCTTGCTTGACTATTGTCCCATCCTGCTATTGAAGAATCATCCAAAATATAGGGGACAGTTAAACTATATGTTAGAGGTAAACCAAAAAATATTAAACAAAACCACCATAGACGAAAGCTAGAAAGTAAGAAATGAAAGGCAAAGGCAATAGCAGTGGTCTGTGTGTCTTTCCCCTAAAAAACATTCTCTCTTCTCCTATGGGTTTATTTTTTTTAAAGTATTATTATGGATTCAATCCCATTTTCACTGACGCCCTTGGCAAATCACCCTTTTACATTTATGGGTGTAAGATTGGGTCCTAGAAGGAGGAATTGAATGAATGTATCTTAAGCATGTAATTGCATTTGCAGTGAGTCCTACTGAAATCTGTGCGACTTAAGTGTGTGCCAAAAGATAAGCACTGCTTAATTCATTTGTTGAATAGGGAGTTTCCTGAACTGGGGCCTAGATTATTAAAACTTAAACTATTTTTAAAATGTTAATGCCAAAATGTGTCTTGGAATGTATATGTTCAAACTTGCATTGAAATTAAGGGGACTTATTTGCATGTATCAAATGTCAGAACTGAATAATAATTTACATAGTTCAATAGTTAATACACAGATAGATAGGAGAAAATAGGAACACAAGAGAGGCCATACTAAGTTAGCCAGGGGTCCAGCTGGCTCAGTATCCTGTCTTCCAACACTAGCCAGTGCCAGATGCTTCAGAGAGAATGAACAGACCAGGGCAATTATTGAGTGATCCCTCCTCAGTTGTCCAGTTCCAGCTTCTAGCAATCAAAGGTTTAGAGACACCCAGAGCATGGTGTTGCATCCCTGACCATCTTGCCAAATAGCCATTGATGGAACTATACTCCAAGGTGTAATCCACCTGACAGAGTTCTTTTAAATTCTCAATGTTATCCCATATGTATTTCCCATTGTTTGTCTTTAAACAATTATCAGATCCTTGTTAAAGTAATATCAGTGTATTTCAGTGTAATCTCATTTTTGTATTAAAGAGTGTTTCAATTTAATTTGGTTTTCAGATAAGTAAGGAGGCAGAGGAATTTGGTTTTCTCTTGTTTTTTTTAATTTACATCAGAATTTTTAATAAATACTGTTTAGTAGCCAGGAGGCTAAATGTATTTAAATCATTATCTAATTAGGTTTCTTAATGCATTACCTTTCACTTTGGAAATTTAAACAATCTAAGCAATTTTGTGACTGTACTGGTATCCTACTCTTTTCTGTTGGTTTCTACTTGGCTACATTTAGCAAGTAATTGGTTCTGCTGGACCTAAGTATTGCATTGATTTGTTTCAATGATTCGTCATAAAGGGCTGAGCTAATTGTATTTTGGGGTGTTTGGATCTTTAAAGCCAACTTCAGAAGTTTTGTTTCACTTTCTATGGAAAGATGGAAGGGGTATACAATTCATGTTAGGTGCAATTGTGAAAAAATGGGAAGCACTCCTTGTGAATTTTGAAAGATTTTGCAACATTTTAAGGTATTTTGTGAAAGACCCAACTATTTTTCCTTTATTGTTAAAAACTGCTAGAATCTACTACTACTACTACACTTGAAAGAAATAAAAGTTTATCTAGCAAGGCAAGTCAAATGACTCTAATGTGTATTTCTCCCTCCTCCTCTCCTAGACATTGCCCTGGTAAGAAAACTGAAACAGTTCCTTTGCCCAAGGATCTACACTTTAGAAACTGCCCCCTTTAATGCTGGTAGGTAATCCCACTTCACAGAGTATTTTAAGTTCTGTATCTACAAATGTTGTAGGTGGATATGAAACTTTTTAACAGTAAGAACTGTACTGTGGTAAACACAAGGCAAACAGCTACAAAGGGAGGTAGTAATTAGTGCCAGGGGGTTAAAAGGCCTCTCCCAGTCCACTGAGGAGAGATAACCACGGGGAAATAAGGTATAGCTGGAAAAGGGGTTACTAGGGAACTAATTAAGTTCAGCTGGCTCCAACTTCTTGTGACCTTTTTAAACCCTTCCCTGCATGGAAGTATGTGGGGGTGAGAGAGTGAGAGAAGTTGCCAGTAGGCTGGGTGCAGCAAGACCCTGAACCCTTCCAGGAAGGAAAGCTGCACTCCCTCCCCAGGAGGGAAGGAAAACAAGCACAAGGGATGGACTGGGGAAAGGAATAGCCGGACTCTGTGCCACCATTAAGGATTTGCTTTGCCCAAGCCTGTGTCTCCAAGGCTAAAAAGGACTGGGCCTTGAGGAGAGGAAGGTACTATGCCACAATACCTACTCCATGCACATATCAAAGCTGTCAGAGTCTCATGCCTTTTCTTACCAGCAATTGTTTGCTAGCTGAATAATAAATATGAGAAAAATATGAGAAACAAACAAGCAACAGTAAACAATGTCCATGATGTACAGAAAACACCTGACAGAATTAGAGGAAGTCAGTGAGTATGACCAGGGCCACAGACACTTTGCCTCATTTCTTCATATTTGGGAAGACACCATCCATCACCTATTTCAATGGTCACCACTAATTAACAACAAATAGTGAGGTGACAATATGGGAGAGGTTAGAACTTTGGCTGCTTGATTTAAAAAGTGAAAATCCTGAGGCACTATGTATTCCTGCTATAGTGCCAATGGCACATATAAAGATTAAAAAACCTTCAAAGATCTACTTAAGAATTTAACTATTGACTAATCTGATGTTTCCTTAAGAGTCATCCCATTAAAGCTAAAATGTATGAAATTGGCATGAAAAAGAAAAAACAACACTCCACCAACACTATTAGCACAGCATGGGCCTGACCCTGACATCATTACTCGCGTTAACAGTCCTGCTGACTTCACTGGGACTACATGTGGTGATCAAGAATTACTCACATGAGTAAGAGTTGCAGGACTGTGCCCATATTTGAAGTCAGTGATTACTACAGTAGCTGGTTCTTCCATTAGACAGATTTATGTGACTTCAGACTTCTATATCCAACTCTTAACTTAACCGCTAGGTATTCATACTATGCTCATCACCATAGTATCTGAACATCCATGTAGAGCATGCATTAAATACGGTTGCTCGCTGTGTTCGAGCAGCAGCTTTTGCAGTGCTTAAAGACCAGAAACTACAATGGCAACACCAACAGATGCATGGAGTATAATACTCTGTAAAAATTAAAATGTGTTATATGTACGTATATTTACATTAACATCCACCTCCTTCTGGAAGCAGATACTATAAAGTCTGGAGGCATGACTTGCAACAAGACACATTTCCTTTATACATTAAGTTCTATACACCAAACTTTCATTTGCTGCTAGGGAGGTTGTCAAACTGTTTAGATTCAGCCTCCCAAACTTTGTAAAAGTTCTGGCCACACTCACCTCTGGCAATGGCATTCCACTGATGATCAGATCTGGTTGCTGGGGACTCTGCCTGTGAAGGTGTGGGGATAAACATGGTTGGAGCCTGTGTTCCTAGTGTTCTGATTCTCCACACTGAGGAAGGTACTTTCAGATCTGCAGCAGCCCAGTGGCAAGGTCTGCTGATGATAGTCAAAATAGTTGAGAGATGAAGTAAGGGAAGAGCAGCTCACCACACTGGTATGTACAAAAACTAAAAAGATACAGAAACATAAACATAGATTAAAAACAAATAACAGACAATCGTTAAAACCCAAGCTTATTCCTTAACACTAGGGCTCCAATCCCAAAATGCCACTGTACAAAGAAAAGCCACTGAAGTCACTAGGAATTCTGTGCTTGGAAGACTTCCAGGACTTCCTAAGTAACTACTCAGCAGAGTTATATGCTTGTGCTAATAGACTGACAGCTGAAGTTTCTGTATTTGGACCTCCACCAGTTGCCCAGCAATATGACTTGTAAACTAGGTCTCCTCCAGAGTACCTTCCCACCAGTGGGATTTTAAAGATTGTTACTGTCTCTATCTTCCTCAGAAATGTTCAATTTGAGATATAGACAAACTCTTCAACCTCCTTTTTCAGAAGTTAATTTCCAACTGCCTGGCTTCACAGTTCTCCCTTTATCAACTCTCCTTCATTCCAGGTTTCTACAGCACTCGTATATATAGAGAGAATATATATAGGATGCACTTGTCAAGTCAGTTTTGGGCCCTGATCCAGCAGAATACTTAAGCACTCACTTGATTTTAAGCACATGGGTAATCAGAGCCATGCTGGCGTACAATTCAGAACTTCCATATTATTTGGTAAACAGATTAGTTGAAACTCCTTACAGTCACACTTATGAGCAGCTTTACTCAACACGATGTTTTCATGTTGAAATGTTCACTAATTATGAATCTGTCATATCTATGTGGCTAAAATTTTTAAAGCATATGTGCTAATGTGAGCAACCACTTTTGCATGAACAAAACATTCACTCCATACATGAAAGCTTGGTTTGCATGTACATCAAAATATGCGTGTATAAATCCTAGACATTGAGGGCTTGAGCATACATTTCCTATGCAGCTGACTCTAAGGGCATGGATACACTTGCAGATGTAGAGCGCCAGGAGTTAAATCAACCCTCGGAGACCACAGCAAGGAAAACGCTGCCATGTATTCACACTGTCAGCTGCAAGCGCAGTGGCGTGGCCACATTAGCAGCTCTTACAATGTCACAGAGAGCAGTACATTGTGGTAGCTATCCGAATGTGCAAGTGCCTGCCACCCAAAATGTGCAAGTGCCTGCCGCGTGCTTTTCAAATCGGGAGTGCGGGGTGAGGGTGAAGTGTGACAGGGATTGTGTTGTGTGTATGTAGTAGGAGAGACTGTGTTTTGGGGGACAGAGAGTGAGTCAGCATGCTGTCTTGTAAGTTCAGACAGCAGCAGACTCCCACCCTGTAGTGAGCCGGAGTGGCTCCCCTCTGCCCCGGAGGAGGAAGAACCCAGCTGGAGGCCAGAGCGGGCAGAGCTAAGGAGCTCTGAGTCCACCCCTCAAAGGGTCAGGCGGCGACCCGGAACTATAAAGGCCAGCCCTCAGAGCTCAGAAGGGCTCCAGCCGCTGGAGATAGCAGACACCCCTAGGGGAGCTCGAGACTGGGAAGTTCCTGCAGCCCCTAGGCAGCCGCAGACTGGCCAGAGCTACCCCGCGCCAGCTACCCGGAGGAGCTGCCGGAGCTACCCCGCCCGCTACCCGGAGGAGCTGCCGGAGCTAACCCGCCCGCTACCCGGAAGAGCTGCTGGAGCTACCTCACCCGCTACCCAGAGGAGCTGCCAGAGCTACCCTGGGCCAGTTACCCGGAGGAGTTGCCGGACCTGCCACCCAGCCCCGGCTGCGACGAACCCATGCTCCTGGACCCCGCAGAGATCGCTGTCAGGATCCAGGTAGGACCCGAGGGGTAGTACGGAAGTATCCCAGGGGCAGACGACCCCAGTCTGGCTGCAGCACACCCAGAGCCAATGTCAGTGTGTTGCGGCCAGGATCCCCACTGACTAAGCAACTGATCGGCAGCCGCTGCTAGGGCCCCAGGCTGCGACTTAGTGGAATGAGAGGGCCTGCGTCCCCCCTGCCACCCCATTGCGGGGAGGCAGACTTCCCCTCCCCCCGGCTTGAGGAGGCCGAAGCCTGTTACTGTTGCTCAGCCCTGCCTAAGGCCCTGAGCACTCCTGACTCAGTGGTTGCTGCCCTGCCCTGACCTAGGGCCGCGGCTCATAACAGTTGTTATGGCTAAACCCTCCCCGAGGGCCTGAGCCTCCTGACCCAGTGGGTGTTGCCCTGCCAGAGCTGGGGCCAGACATTGCCCTGTTGGAGCCGGGGCCACTGTGCAGCCGACTACCGCAACGGCTACCGAGGGAGAGTCCCGGCCTGACTGTTTCCTCGGACCCATCGGTGTGTAGTGAGCCAGCATGGCTCCCCTCCACACGGGAGAGGGTCGAGCCCTGGTGAACTTGTGTACACACTCCCTCCCTGCCTCTCTCTCTTACACATACAAAAACACCTGCCTGCCTCGGCAGCAGGATCATTCCACAGTAATGGTCGCTTTGTCCCAGAACAGATAAGTATACCAGCTGTCAGAAATGGAGCTTTGAAAGGGGATATCTACATGCCTGCAGCCAAGTTCAAAACAATGAGAAGAGTGGCCACTTGACTCAAGGGATTATGAGATGTTTCTGGAGGCCAGTCAGCACAGTAATGCAACATGTCATCCACACTGACACTCGGGTGTTTTAGCCGGGTGCTGCTTCTTGTGGAGATGGATTACGAGAAGCGCTCCAGCTGCAGAGTCCAGGCACTTTACGTGCCTTGCCAGTGTGGACATCTCAGGAGTTAGGGCTCCAGGGGCTGGTTTAATGCACTCTAACTTGCAAGTTTAGCCAAGGCCTAAATAAAGAAATGACCATTTCTTCTGAAGAAATATGAAAACATAGCCTTGTTTTATACATATAGCCTCTTTAACCATGCCCTTGTTTTAACTTTCCTTCTAAGTGTTTTCAGCTCACTTATCCCTGACATAAATAATAACCTAGAAGATATTACCCTTAATTTAATAAGAATTAGAAATCCAGCATAAAGTGATTCATTGAGGGAAAACAAATCTCTTATTCTTACCACAGGCTTGTACCAAACCAAAAACACTTCTATATATCTTAATTAGAAAAATTCTATCTATAATTGGAAACAAATATTTTGAGCCAGTCCAAAGTAGCTAAAGAACAAAGAAGCTAACAGAAATATGAAGATCAATTAGTGGGTGAAGTTTACCACAGTATAGAGCAGGGGTGGGCAAACTATGGCCCGTGGGCCAAGTAAGGCCCGTGAGCCATTTTAAGCTGGCCCACAAGCTCACAGTGGGGTGCAGGGTCTGGGACTTGCCCCGCTCCGGTGCACCAGCCAGGGTGCCTGGAAGCAGCTGCATGGCCCACTCTGGCACTTTAGCAGGGTCAGGGGCCGCTCCACACATAGGAGCCCGAGAAGGGACATGACACTGCTTCCAGGAGCTGCTTGAGGTAAGTGTCATTCAGAGACTGCACCCTTGAGCCTCTCCCCGGGCCACAACTACCTGCACCATCCCTGATGCCCCTCCCACTCTCCAAACCCCTCGGAGCTACCCTGCACCCGCTACCCGGAGGAGCTGCCAGAGCAGCTTGGTCCCAGACCATAGCACTCTCCTACGCCCCAAACTCCTCATCCCCAGCCCCACCCCAGAGCCCGCACCCTCAACCAGAGCCCTCATCCCTTCCCAGACCCCAACCCCAATTTTATGAGCATTCATGGCCTGCCATACAATGTCTATTCCCCAATGTGGTCCTCAGCACGAAAAGTTTGCTCACCCCTGGTTTAAAGGATCTGAACAGAGTTTATACAACTGCTTAAATCACATTTACGCTCTAAATTGAGGGATTAAATGAGACTTAAGTAGTGCATATGTTTTGGGCAGGCTCCCTGCCTGGGAGTGAATTCCTTCCAACTTCCAGGATCAGGTATTTTTGGTCCCAATTCAGGAAGCACTTGAGCATGTGCTTTAATCTCAGCAACTTCAAAGTTAAAGTTAAGATGCGTTTAAGTACTTTCCTGAATCAGGGACCTATTGGTTTCCCTTGTCATGGTTCCAGGACCTTATCTAGTTCTTGGTTGAACTTAGTCTTCACAATGTCCTGTGGCAAGGAGTTCCACAGGTTGACTGTATGTTGTGTAAAAAAAACCTTCCTTTTGTTTGTTTTAAATCTGCTGCCTATTAATTTCATTTGGTGACTCCCTAGTTCTTGTGTATTGAGAAGGAGTAAACACTCCCCTATTTACTTTCTCCACAGCAGTCATGATTTTATAGACCTCTATCGTATCCTCCCTTAGTCATCTCTTTTCCAAGTTGAAAAGTCCCACTCTTATTAATCTCTCCTCATATGGCAGCCGTTCCAAACCCCTTATCAGCTTTGTTCCCCTTTTCTGAACCACATCTGCATGCAGTATTCAAGATGTAGGCATACCATGGATTTATATAGCGGCAATATGATATTTTTTGCCTTATTATCTATTCCTTTTTTAATGATTCCCAACATTCTGTTCACTTTTTTGACTGCTGCTGCACATTGAGTGGATGTTTTCAGAGAACTATCCACAGTGACTCCAAGATCTCTTTCTTGAGTGGGAACAGCTAATTTAGTTGTATTTACATTCACTATTTATAATAATAGACTCAAACTACATGCTCATTTGCAATATCTGTACAGGATAAATATGTTGTTTGCATTTGTACAAGAAACGTCAGCTTTTTTTCAAGGTCATATCACTTGAAATTGATTTCTTCAGGTACAAAATTCTGAGCCTTGAAATGCTTTCATGCCATTTCAGTGACCTCTTATTCACTGCATGAGATGGCTTTTACTTGTTACAGAATACACTTGCTACAGAATAACTGAGTTTTTTGAATAGACTAAGCTAACACTTATTTTCATGTGCAATAATCTGTAACGTCCCTAAAATCATTCTCTGATCATGACCTTAGTTGAAGAGTATAATATGAGTGCCTGACTTTTTACAATCTCTTTCACATGTGAGTGGTCCCTTGGGTTTGCAGGATCCAGTTCTAACACTTGCAGAGCTTAACTCTAGAAGGTGCTCCTGAGTGCCAGCTATGAGGTGCTTAGAGCTTTCAACTCTCATTGACTCAGAACCTCATAGGATTGGGCTCTTTGCATTCTAGTGCACAGTCTTTGTCTATAAAGTATAAGAAAATTTTCACAGAGAACTTGGTCCAGTCTTCCTTTCACTGAAAAGTCCCACAGCCTCATTGGGAAGAAGAGCAGCTCCTGAAACCCTAATTTGGTTCAAAACATTACATATACAATGACAACACTTAACAATGTTAAGAACTGGGTGGGAAAAGAAAAGGTGACTTTTTTCTGGCATTGAAGTGTTTGATTTTTACTTTCAGGTATTGTTTTAAGTGTTGCAACCAAGTCTAACACAAAATAGACATGGGACTATGAGTCTCTTACAGCATAGTGCCCTGGGGTCAACTACAGAGTCAAACTCTTCAGTGTCCAGTTTAGAACCTGTTCCTGTCACTTTCATTCATAGAAGTAGCCTGTGCTCATATAACTAGTTCCATAATGTATTTAAGGGCTTATGTTCACTGCATTGTTAGCTCAAGCTGTAACTCAAATTTTGCCCCAATGCAGGTCATGTCCACAAGCAAAAGTGCCTATTTTTAATTTAATGGTGCTTTAAGGTCAAGCTAGCCAGCTGTCATGGGGTATAGGTTGAAGTTTGAGCGCTGCTTGAAGCTAGTAATACAGTGGGGATGAAGAAGCTTGAATTAGAACAACCCACCCGCTAATGATATAATTACTCTGTGTAGCTCAAGTTGTTTTGCAGTGTGGTCACTCAGAGCTCTCACTCGAGCTAGGCTAGTGAAGTAACTCAAAAGGGCTCACTCCAGCTAACTGTTTCAATGAACACAAACCCTGTGTGGAGGTCAGAGTTTAATAGATGCAAGTAGCTGTGAAATAACTTTGAAATGGAATGCAAGTGTAAAAGGAAATTTGGGTGGACAGCTGCAGAAAAATAAAACCTCACAAATCCATTATACTTCAGAATTTCGTTGTTGTTGTTTAGTAAAGGGGTGCAGTTTAATGACACTGTGCAATATATGTTCATTCTAAGAATGCATGTTTAATAAAGGCATGTTACAGAACACCAGATCAAACATAGACAAGTTTTTAATCTAGTCTACTTCAAGAGGAATGACAGATTCATCTCCAACCAAAATGAATAGATGCATCTCTTTTCCAGCTTCGCTATCTTCCCAATCAGTGCTACTACAAGATAGATAAATAAAGCCTGCAGATAATTACAGAATGTTTTCTTTAATAATGTTGTCACTAAGTATGTTCTTTCAAAGATAAATGTACATATGCATTCCCCCTCACAGGATTAGAGGAATAAAAACAGATTAATTTAATTGGATTCATGTTTTACCAGCTCAAAATATCTTTGAACAATTCCTGTTATTTACCTATAGTCATACATAGTAATCAGAACCTCCCCAATCTCATTATGACCAACGTTTAATAAGGGAAATAGCAGAAGGGATGAGGTAGCATTGGACTCAGTGATTTCATGAGCTCATCATTGTTTTTAGGAATCTGGGTTATAATTTAGATGGATTCCTCAATTTGGCCCCAAATGTTATTCATGTATGTATATTGCACTGTGTGTGTGTGTATGTGCATGTGTACATATAACCCCCATTAGCTGGGTTGCAGGTGGGTGTGGGTTGAGACAAAGTGGAAGAATGGAAAGTGAAAGAGTTACCGGTTATGAAGGGTTCAAGCACTTCTGCATCAGGGCTGTGGCCGCATTAAGTTACTGTTGAATTTTAAGGCAATGTGTGCTCATTTCACTTCTCTGGATATCGCCACGCTACAATATATTCAATGTATTTTTTCTAAGGGATGATGTCTGATATATTGACCTGAACATGTTGGAAGAATGGCAAGGTGGCAGGGAAGTGGTTTAATTAGGCCACAACTTTATTAGCTTCTCTGGGAACTCTCCAATAATAACTTAGACAGTGCAGGTCAGAATTCTTTCTTGAATCATTTCCACCTATTTTGGGAGGGTTGCCATTGCTGGCGCCTCATCTCCCCGCCTTGTATGAAGTGTTAAGGGCTTGGTGTGTGCCAAACATTAGGAGCCTCAACTCTATTCCCAGCTTCTTTAGGGGATGCCATCCTCTAAAACCATTTCCAACTCCAGTTTATCAGGGAACCAGAGCTCCTATGGATTGTATATCTGCACTGGACACCAGGACACATTAGCAGTTAGTGAGAGAGAGCTTTGTCCATCAAGACAGGGCATATATATCTTTCCCCTGTTGTGTAGGGAGCCAGTGGCTTACTTGAGCCCTTCTGGCCCAGTCCCAGATCAGGTGATGGTTCCCCCTCCATTTCTACTCCATTGACCTGAAGGAGGAGGAAATTCTTGAAGGACCCATAACTCCTTTCTTTTCACTTAACCAGATAGACTCTCTCACATTGCCATCTTTGATGTTGAAGGGTTGCATTGCAGTTAATTGTGAATTTGCAGTCTATCCTGGAAAGAGACAAGACAGTAGGAATGGTGATTATTAGAGCTGATTGAAACATTACTGACTAAACTAAATTTTGTTGAAATATGGTGTTCTGCTGAAGCCAAAATATTTGGCGGAAACATACTGAATTTGACAATGTTTTCAAGGGGAATCTTTTTTGGGTCTAGGGCTCTCTAGGGCAGTGTCCTAACTACCAGGCTATAGAAGGTGCGTCTCTCTCTCTCCCTCACTTGCTTTCAGAACAGAAGTGATCAGAAAACCCTGGATCCAAAATCCCTCCCTGAATTGAAAAGTTCAGGTTTCAATCCATAAACAGACATTTCAACACAACTCTATTTTCACTAAACCTCTAACATTGCTGCTAAATGGAATGATCAGTCTCCAGCCAGCTCTCGTGATTATACATAGCACTTTGGGTAATAGTGTTGGTATAATACTTTAGGGTCAGTACTGACTCACGGAGAAGTGTGTCCTTTATTAAATGTAAATTATGGTCTGATTCTCAATTGTCTTACAGCTTTGTTATCGTTTACCTCTGTGCTACCATTTTGCACAGATGTAAAAGACTAAGCAACGTGCAAGACAGTGTAAAATCATAGCTTTTATACCTCTACCAACTTATATAGTCCGAGGCAGTCCTATTTTGTTTGCTACAATTTTTGCACAAAAACAAAGTCACAAGTTAATCTTATAAAGTGGATTAAAAGCAAAATAAAGGTCTGTACTAATCCTTGTTCTCAAAATGGGAATAATTTTAATATTTTAAACATTGTATTCACTTTGTCCCTATACAGGGAAAATGTTGAGATTCAGAGCAAATTTGATTTAGCTGAATGTCTGAATCTCAAGCAGGTTTGATCTAATAACTGTCGGCTGACCTGATTAAAGTATACCTCTCCTCTAGTTGATTTAAATCAGCTTGGCTGCTACACAGGAAGCTAAAATATGTGCTATTTCAGAGAGCCATCTGATACCCTAAATTCAGTTATTTTAGAGAACTTTCCTTGAATTGACTTACCTGGAAAGCATAAAAAGATGAGGTGTTTTTTTTAAATCACTTTTTACTTACTGTTACTTTTAAATGATAACTCTTGAAACAAATATCCATTTCCTTACTGCAATGTTTTCTGGTATCATGAAGACATACTAGTTTATTGTGGAATTTGCAAGTGTTGAGTTATGAGCAATGATTTTGGATTTTTTAAGGGATGAGAACACATAGGTATTTTAAAAACAAACAAAAAGGCTCCTGTTTCTAAAGAATGATGTTGGATTTATCATATTGTACAATGTCTTGTGAGCTAGACTATGATTGGCTCTGTGTAAGTGTACTGCACGTACCTTTTACCCGGTCAAGGCCAAAACATAGTACAGAATGTGCTTAAGATCCAAAATGAAGGACACCAACTTGAACTGATGCATGATTCATTCCTCTGCGGTATAAACATCAATTTCTGTAATTTCAGTTTCATGATTCTAAATTTGGTACAAATAATTTTCAACAGCAAAAGTGAAGGGATACACCTAATCTATGTGAAATGTAATGGTGGGATTAAAATGAGTGACATCCCTCAGAATGAAGGATAATTGAGGGGAATATTGCTTGGGAGAGGAGAAGGAGGAAGGGCAACATGATCAGAGCAGTACTTGGGAGATTGTACTAATTTATTTGCTACCCTTCCAGGGACACAGAGACCAGAACCTGTGGAAAAGTGCTAGAGGGCAGGGACTCAGTCCTGCTTGTGGCTCCTCCTCCTACTGGAATAGCTCTATATTAGCTCTGTGGAGTAAGTCACTTGTGGGGCAACTCACTTGTGGACTAGAGGTTACCCTCCTCAAAATTGGTAGCTGTGCTCCTCATCCTTTTCATATGGCCCTGGGTTTATGCCCTTCTTACACATTGACAGGGTTGAGAGTTCATTTTATGAATTGATGAGTAATGGAGAACATGTGTCTTCAAGGGAAATTTGAGAAGAAATGGAGAAACAGTGCCTTAGACAGATGAAAGGAGGCTGCCCAGAAGGCATGGGCTCTGGAGGAGAAGTCTTTCACTCTAGGTGTTGGGGAAACTGTCTGTGGAGACAGTGGGAAAAGCCACTGCTGAATGTGAAGCAGAGGGTGGCTAAATAAGTCTATGAAGCAATTTAAAAATAAGGGGAGAGGTGTCTTTACTAAAAAAAACCTGAAACAGTCAAACATCACCAAAGGTCTAATGTCCAAAAGGTAGACAATAAGCTGCACCAATCCACTCCTCCAGCTCTAACAGTCCACCACTTCCAATATTGTGGATAAACCTTTAGGTTCTGCTCATGTGTCTGAATGTGCAGGTTGCTTGACATGTTTGAATCTGGTACTTAGTAACATATTCCTTCCCTTCCAAAACCCCAGGAATGAGAAGGAAATGCAAGACTACTCCATGTAGTTCAAAATAATTTATAAACCAATGCATTAGAGAGAGAGAGAGAGAGAGAGAGAGGGAGACCCATTGGAAATAACTCTATAGTTTTCCAGCATATCACCTACAGGAAACAGACACATAAACAGTACTTGGAGAGGCAGACATAGATGGAAATCCTACTAGCCTATATAAACTGCAGACATTTTCTTCGTAATTTAATTTCTATTGTAAATCTCTCTGTATAATAATATGTGGATGGTTGGGGAGCAGAATATCCTTGGTGCTGAATGAAAGGAAGGCGTTTCATAGCCTGCTAGAAGTTCTACAGCTAGTCATTTCCACTTCCTCACACTTCAGTAAGGATAAGCAGGTAGTCCTCTCACAACCTTCCCATAGGCTGTATCTCTATAGTCAATTTTAGACAAAGGAGCTATCTAATTTACATTTCTGTGCCACACATTCGATCAAATGTGTGCAGACGTATGGGAGATAGGCTATTCCATATGGGCAAGCTATAAAAAAAACTGACTTGTCACATTTGTTGACATAAGAAACTAACAAGTTAGATTATTTTCACATGTATTGTGCTGACATAACTTCTAAAACTCAAGACAGCTGTTCAGAACATTGTAGAAAAACACAAAGAACAAAAAGCAGTTTAGTTTGTCATGTTTTTTGGGGAAAAAAAGCTGTCTTCACTATTTGTATAATAGAATAGTTTTAGTTCATTAACAGCACTAAACAACAGACATCAGAGCCACAGAGTAATACTACTCTAGGCTGGCTGATGACCTGATGCTTTGAAATTAATAATGACAATGCGTTCTGCAGTATGGCAGACTCAGAAGAATACAATTTCACTTCCTCATTAAGCTCTCAATAGAAGCGGTTTGTGGGAGATGAATCTGTGCTACATAGGACACAGTTAGTAATTTATAACGACGTTTGAGTTGACAAATTGGGTCTTTATAACATATTGCTTCCCTGTGCTGAGAGAACAAGGTGTTGTAAATCAGTGAGAGAGACCATGTTTCCAATGCAGCAGCACAGGACATCTGTCCAAGTCATGTGTGTGTGACAAACTGAGACTTTAAATCTTTGAGTGGGCTGTTTAGTAGGTAGTGGATGAGAGAGGAATATCTTGAATAATACAGAGAAAGCAAACGAGGATGGTTGGGAAGGATGGCATAACTTGAAGAATTTGCATTACAGGTGTTACAGAAGACTGCTCAAATAGACTTTGAATGTGAGGCATTTTAGAAATTATTTTATTCGGATCTTGCAACTTGTTAATCTCATGCACAAAGCAAAATTACAACAGCAGTTACATATATAATATAACAATAACTTGCTTAATACTTAAGTGGCTAACTCAAAAATGTAAAATAAATTGCGTATTTTATAGCACAATGAGGCCTTTATCAGCTACTTGACTTTAGATCATACAGCTGAAAGATGCAGAGTATAAGGGACAGATTGCCTCTCACTTCATGTGGATGTGCAAGGACCCTCTCCTCATTTCCTTCACCCTTTGTGTAGGGGCTAGGCACAATGGGAATGCTTGTACATGGAGTAGGAGGACTCCATAGGATTAATGCTGACAGCTCCCTGCAAAAGGGAAATGGGTAGAGCCTTGTTACTGCCTCCCTCTGCATTGGCTAGCTGACCTGACTGGGCTTGGAGATAGTAGAGTCCATACGGTTTCAATAACTGGCACAGCTTTCCAGCAAAACTCTTTACTTACTCCAAAGAAGGGCAGTGCTTAAAAGTACATGAGATAAGTCCATCTGTAGTTGATCCACTGTCAGTCATCCCTTCTGAGCCACCATAACTAACTGCATAAGTTTAAGCAAGAGGACAAAAAAGTAGCCCAACCCAAAATCTATAGTTTTACAAGAAAATAGTATTTCCCACTTAGTGTTTCTTCAAGTGAGGTATTTTACCTGATGAAAGTGGCCCAGGTGTGATGCTTCACAGGAAGGTGAATAAACTCAAGTTCCTATTTTGCACACTGTTAAAGCAAAAACCTCAGTGTTAGGATTGAATTCTTATGAACATGAGTCATGCCACTGAGTACGATGGGGTTTAATCACATAGGTAAGGGATATTTGTGTGAACAAGGGTTGCACAAATAGACCAATAACTGACAATGGCTTTAGCAGACTATAATTATTACAGTAAATCCAGAGTTTATAGAAACTATATCCAATACGTAAGTTGTTTCTCTCATTTATGTGCTTCTATTCCCACCTCCCACTTGTTGTTCCAGTTAGAGCTGGTCATGAATTTTCTAACAAAATATTTTTTAATTGAAACTGCAGATTTGTCCAAACTGAAACTATCTGTGGGAAAGGGTCAGTTTTGCAAACATGTTTGCAAAAGAAGTTTTGAAATTGGTTTGTCCATTTTGGCATTTTTGAAATGGAAAGTTTTGAGCCTGAAATGGACTTTTTGTTTTGAAAATTTAGTTGATTTACACAAAAAAGCTGAAAAAATTAAAAAAGGTCAAAATCAGAAAGAAATGTTTTGAAAACATCAAAACAAAACATTTCAATTGACCTGACTCAAACAAATATTTTTGGATTGTCAGGTTGCAAACATTTTTTTGAGATTTAGAATTTTTGTGTACATGCTGTACATGCCCAAAACACGTGGGGGAAACAATTAAAAATCTTGAAAACTCTCATGGGATCACTTCCTTCCCATTTCTACTCAAAATGCTTGAACATTTTGGTGTAAGGAAGCTGTTATTTTCTACTAAGCATGGTAATTCTGTGAATTCTCATTCATTTGTGACATGCAATTCATTTTTTTTCTTAAAGTCTAATTATTTTATTATGTTTGATCTGGAGCATTGGATGTGCTATAGCCTCAGGTGCTATATGAAAATATCATTTCTATGCTGCTTTAACCTACTCCAATTAAAGCTTAGATTGCTTTGTTTGAAAGTGATATTTTAATATTAAGATTCTTGAACATCTGTCTTCCATGAGTACTGAAGTGGCCAGATAATATCTGAGTGTGTCACAATTTTTGATGCATTTATCCTTACAATTCCTTTGTGAGGGAGAAAAGTACTATTATCTCCCTTTACAGATGGGGATCTGGTGCAGAGATTTAAGGTTCATCTATATTTATGGTGATCTGTAGAGTACAGACCTTGCCCACCAGTTAGCATGAGCATAACTAGCAGTGTAGATCCTGAGGCATGGCTTAGGTGTGCACACACCTGAACCCCTAAGTGTATATTACGTATATAGCTACTCAGCTCTCTACACTCCCAAGCAGTGTCTCCCATGTCTACACTGCTGTTTTTAGCAGTATAGTATCCCACTGCCTGTGTCTTTCTCTACTGCAGTGAAAAGCTCTGGCAGTGAGGAAAGGCTCTAGTGGGGCGAGCTGTCGGGGCCCTTCACTGCGGTGTGCTACACACCATAGTGACAAGTGTGGACACTGCCAGTCTATCACTGTTGAATGTAGCTACGTGTGTAGTGCCTGTACTCTACACACCTTCATAAATGTGGACATAACCTTAGTGACTTGCCCAGGGATAACTGGGCAGAGGACGGAATTCAATCTAGGACTCCCCAAGTCCTGCATTAGCACTCTAACATCTGGATTCTTGCTGCCCTGATATTTGTCCTTTTATGTGTCCTGGGGATCCATGTGTACTTACTGGAGTACAAAACCTAACCCCTGTGGAGCATAAGAATTAGAATGGTTGAGTGATACCAGTAGATAGTGACTACTTGGGTCATTTTTAGTGCAGCTAGCACTCATACTAAAAACAACGTCTGTTACTTACTTGCCCTTTGGAAAAGGAATGTGTTGGTTCTGATATTTTTAAATGAATTTGTCCAAATTATTATTTATTTTGTATTTTTTTCATTAAGAAGAAATGACATTAGATGACATTAACAGGACACATTTAAACTTTCTCTTTGTAATTTTACCAGGTCCAAATGTACAAAGAGGGGCACATATCTCTGTCCTATTATTGGTCCTGAAATGCCATATCCTGTAGGAAGCCCCTACCAGGAGTACACAGGAAAGAATTCTATCTGCCACAGTTAATAGTCAGCCAACAGCCTTCTATCCATCTAGAATCAAAGTGCCACAGCAATTCGCTGTAGTGCTACTATATCACTCTGAATGCCCAAAATGTATTGGAGGGTTACTGAAGGGTATCGATTTGTGAAAAGCAACAGAAGCTGGTAGTTACTGTGTCTGCAGTGAGCATTAGCAGCCACATTACAGCATGTACACAGTTTGGCTTTAATGGACTGTGTTTTAACTTTCAGGTAATACAATCTAAATTAAAGTGGGGAAAAGATTGCATGCTGTAGGAGCTGGTAATCAAAATTAATGTTTTTCATCTCTTAAAGTCATTGGTAATTAATCAGCACACATGTAGATAAAAATGAATTTGATTTGAAGATTTATTGCATTAACAACACCAACAAAGGAATGAGAACTAGAATTTGCATAGTAGGGCTGTTTTTTTAAATAAATTCTGCCTGTGAGTTTGCCAGCAGCTGGGTCAGCAAAGTGAGGCAGAGAATGCAGGCTATTTAGTTCCTACCTCTATGGGTTTGCCACCAGCTGATACCCAAAGGAAAGCATAACTAATAGAGGAGAAGAGTAAAGTTAATTTCTACTGGGTTGCACATTTTCTGGCCTTTATTGTCAATGGATTTAAAATATTAATTTTGATTTATTCTGATAAACAGAGCTTGGCAATTCCATCACATTTTTTCCAAGGATGTTTACTCAAATTTTAAGTGAATTCACTTCCGCAGGGCATGAACCCCTTTTCTCCTCCCCATGTGCTAACACTCATGTAAATCATTTTGACATTTGCCATTTTTTTTATTCACTGAAATTGCAAATTGTTTGTATTTTTCAATGAGAAGACAGTTTTCAAATTAATGGTTTTCAAAGTTCAATTTATTTTTTGCAAAGCTTTAGTTATGATAGAGTTTCAGGATATTGCTGGAGAATAATGCAGCCTTTTTCTAAGGAGTTACATCACTGCTTTTCCACAAAGACCACTCTTTTAATCAGTTGTTTGTGCTTTACTCTCCCTTTGTCCCACTCATCTCAGTTATTGTTCACATTACCATGTCCCTCAAAGTATTGCTACTGGACTCAGCAGTTTTTAAACCCCCATAGGAGAAGACACACATTTTTTTTTCCATTTATTATGCATGTTGGTTTTGACCTTCAAAGCTATCCTGGGCATATAGGCACATATCTTTTATTAATTGTAACCTGTAATATTATTGTTTGTGTACCCCTGCTAGGGATTGGCAGTAGTTGTGGGCAGATGGCTGGGTATCCTGCAGATCATTAGGATTACATTACAAAACCCTCGATCAGCTGGATGAACCAGTCAAAGTAAATGTGGTTAAACATCACTCTGGAGAAGACCTCCTTTAAAGCACAGTATATTTTATTTCTGGTACAAAGCTTATTTGTAGTTTGGACAAATGATAGTAAAAGTGAGATTTTCTTAAGACTAAAAGCAATGTCACTGCTGCAAAGTATTCACAACATTTCATAGAATATCTTTTGATTTTAATTGCAAATGCTAGCTCTGAATGACTCTTTAATGGTGGCGCTAATAGAATGTATGCCTCCTCCCCTGCCAGCTAAGGGGAACATTTACCCCTCTCACAATCAAATGAAATGGAAAACATTCATTGAATTTTCTTAGCAAACTTATTTTTTCCACAGAGCATGTGAATGAAAATAGATCTTTATCCTGAGTGCCTGATTTTATAGGTTGTTTCTTCTTTCTGTATATGTGAACAGATAATTCATCTTTTAATTTTAAAATTTAAAATTAATGAAATGATCTCTTGATGCCGTTTTTAAATTCCAGTATTCAGCTTAGTTTATCTGACTAGCCTATATACATTCATCAGAGGAAAAAATATAATACTGGATGAGGGTACTATCCGTGATGTATATTCAGCGTTTTTTCTAACTGATTGCTATAATTGTAGCTCTCCAAGTCCTATTATGATTGCAGGATAAAATATATACTTTTATTTCAGTTTAGTATTTTGGAGCTATGCCTTGCGAGTAAGAAAGAAACTATTAATTTCTTGTCACTAGAAAGCTGTAATTATGTGTATTTATATTTAACCTTTCCAGATACTACTCATTAACATCTACTTGGCACTGGCACAGTTTTCATTTTGATATACTGCTTTTGTGTAAAGGCTGTAATGACTATGTAATCTTTGTCTTGCAACTGTTCCTGTCCTTAAAGTGCTGGAGCTATGTCAAAATGTAAACTTGGGAGAATAAGGGCTGGTTTCTTTCTGTGTGGCTACCCAAAAGATCAATAACAGGCATGACTTTCCATGCAGAGGCCTCCGTGGTGCTACACTGCTAGGGATTTCTCCAGTTATAGATGCTCTTGGAAATCCCCTTAATGTGGATCTCCACAAAGAAGAGAGGCAATAGGAAATTATACCCTTAGACTGATATTTTCTCCCTGTGTTCCAGAGAGATAGTAGAGGCCTGGTTTGCCAGTGCTCTTTCGTTACCCCAGACTGCAGACCATCCTTTGATGAGCCAAGAGAAAGGGGACAGGATGTGCACAAACTTTAATAATCATGAACTATAAGTAGATTGCCATTAGAACTACCTTTCTAATTAATATAATAGAACAATCATGATGTTTTCAACTTTATCTTAGGAAACAGGTGAATGAGTGTGTGTTCATTGCTGTTGTTTAAGGTTTAAAAGAACAGAAAAGAGAGAGAATGATAAAAAAGAGGATTCAAGTGTATTCCTAGATTGACATCCATTCTATTTAAAGCTATTTTAATCTTACGAAGGTAGATTTCTTCAATGAGAATGACTGGGAAGGTGCATAATTAAAGGCCAAAGATGATAAGGCCATTGTGGAGAAACTAAATGAATTCTTTGCATCGGTCTTCACATCTGAGGATGTGAGAGAGATTCCAAATCTGAGCCATTCTTTTTGAGTGACAAATCTGAGGAAGTGTCTCAGACAGAGGTGTCATTAGAGGAGGTTTTGGAACAAATTGATAAATTAAACAGTAATAAGTCACCAGGACCAGATGGTATTCACCCAAGAGTTCTGAAGAAACTCAAATGTGAAATTGCAGAACTACTAAGTGCAGTCTGTAACCTATCATTTAAATCAGTTTCTGTACCAAATGACTGGAGGATAGGTAATATGACATCAATTTTTTAAAAGGTCTCCAGAGGTAATCTTGGCAATTATAGGCTGGTAAACCTGACTTCAGTACTGGGCAAATTGGTTGAAACTATAGTAAAGAACAGAATTGTCAGACACATAGATGAACATGATTTGATGGGAAAGAGACAACATGTTTTTTGTAAAGGGAAACTGTGCCTCACCAATCTACTACAATTCTTTGAGGGGGTCAGTAAGCATATGGACAAGTGGAATCAGTGGATATAATATACTTAGATTTTCAGAAGGACCTTTAACAAGGTCCCTCACCAAAGGCTCTTAAGCAAAGTAAGCCGTCATGGGATAAGAGGTAAGGTCCTCTCATAGATCAGTAACTGGTTAAAAGATAGGAAACAAAGGGTAGGAATAAATGGTCAGTTTTCAGAATGAAGAGAGGTAAATAGCAGTATCCCCCATCGGTCTGTACTGAGACCAGTCCTATTCAACATATTCATAAATGATCTGGAAAAAGTGAGGTGGCAAAATTTTCAGATGATATAAAACTACTCAAAATAGTTAAGTCCAAAGCAGATTGTGAAGAGTTACAAAGGGATTTCACAAAACTGGGTGACTGGGCAACAAAATGGCAGATGAAATTCAGTGTTGATAAATGCAAAATAATGCACATTGGAAAACATAATTCCACTATATATATAAAATGATGGGGACTAAATTAGCTGTTACTGCTCAAGAAAGAGATTTTTGAGTCATTGTGGTATTCCTAGCCTCTGTTTGCCAGAAGTTGGGAACAAGCGATGGGATGAATCACTTGGTGATACCTGTTCTGTTCATTCCCTCTGAAGCATCTGGCATTGCCCACTGTTGAAATGCAGGATACTGGGCTAGATGGACATTTGGTCTGATCCAGTATGGCTGTTCTTATGTAAAGGTTTACAGTTGTATAGTACACTGAGAACAGGATAGTAGTAGCATGTATTGTTTTTCATTGCATTTGTTCTTTATGAGATACGATATTTCGTTGTTTTTCCTCTGTTTAAAAAATAAAGAAGCTACTCTAGTTAAAAAAATATTGTTTAACAAAGTTTCCTTTTATAGGTTTTAGTGCTGCAGATGCTGATCTTCTCTAGTGATAATTAGGGGAATTCCTCTTGTCAAACTTTAGTTTGTTATGCTTCTAGTGGGCTTTTTCCAAACATTAGCTGCCTCTGGGGACATCCTAGCCCTCAGATAGTTGCAACATAATCTCTAAATTGACTAATTTCTCAAGCCTTCCACCTGCCCATTGTCCAGCTACACAGAAAGAACAGTAGATATTTGATATGGCTTTAATCAGGCCACAACTTTATTATTAGATGTTGGGACTACCCGGCAGATAAAAGTGTGCAGTGTAGGTAACACTATGTTCATTCAATAATTACCCAGGGACTTCCACCAGTTCCCCTCCTTTTTCCATCCAGGTTCCCCAAACAATCCATTTATGGGACCTTACCATCCACCTCCACCCCTCATAGAAGGATTAAGGTGGGCTATAAGAAAGGGGGTTGGCTTCAGCCGTACCAACCATAGGAGTTCCCAAACCCCCTTTTAAAGTCATTTTCCAAGCCATTTATCTGGTCACTGTATACCTTCCCTATGGAGTACCTGCACTGGACATCCGCCCCTCACTTATATAATGAGTTGTGACATATAACCTACTGCGCGTCATGCCAGGCATGAAGAAAGTCCTCCCTGAACCCTCTGTGGGGAGTGTGAACCCCCCCTCAACTCCACCTAGGCCAGTCTAGTGGTGAGAGAAAAATTCCTTGCCAGTCACCCTAAAAAAGGGGCGGCTAGTGCAATGCCCACAGCAAGTCATGACCAAACCTAGTATTTTACCACCTAAAGGGGGTGGGCACTGCTGCCTGAGGGGATGAGTAAGTGTCGCCATGCTGGCCCCTTTGTCCCCTTTTGCTGAAGTTTCACCCCACCCTCTCAGCCATAAAGCACTGCTCCCCTTATTTGGCCAGCCAGCCAGACTTCCTCCCATATAAAGGTGAGGTGCGGTCATTGGCAGTGTCAGGAGATGACTCACTTATGTTTTCTGGGCAAGGATCTTCTATGACTGACTTAGGCAAACAAAGGACATGGATCTTGGCCCAATTGAGTCTCACCCTTTCAAAAGACTATCCTGAAGAACTGTGTGCCACCATTTGCCATTGGAGATAGTTGAAACTCGACAGTTTGTTAGGTAATACTGCCAGTAAAATGCGTGCTCAGAGCCAATTTTAAGAAGCAGGTAAATATAACTGCCCTGAGCTAATCTTTGCAGGTAATACAAGTAAAGCTCTTTCATAGACCGAGGTGTCAAAAAATGAAGAGGTGTAGGAACAAACTACTTATTGACATTTCAATGTCAGCAGGACCAGATGGTATCCATACAAGAATTCTGAAGGAGTTTAAGAGTGAAATGGCTGAGCTGCTAGCAAAATTGTGTCATCTAACAGAAAGCTGTGTAAGTAGCAGTGTGTGCCTGATTTGGATGATCTGATGAACAATGACATGGAAAATTTTGTGGCTAACACACTATATTTATTTATTTTAAGTTAGTGAAATCTCAAGCGCATTCTCAGGCATTTCAAATGGAGCTAAATCTTGCCGGAAAGCTGAGCAACAAGATAGCAGATGAAATTCAATATAGACAAGGTGAATTCACAATGGAGGAAATAATTTGAACTGCTCATATACAATGATGGGTTCTAAATTAACTGTAACCACATAGGAAAGGGGTCTAAGCATCACCATGGACAGCTTGATGAAAACATCTGCTCAATGCACAGCAGGAGTGAAAAATAATAAAAAGCCAAGAAGGAGGTTTTTCTGCACTTTAAAAGAAGGGATAAAGAGATAGAGAATAATATTGAAAATCTTATAATACCATTATATAAATTGATGGAAGACCCTTGTCCTGAACACCATGGCCAGTTCTGGTCTCCCCACCTCCAAAAAAAATACAGCGGATTTAGAAAAGATCCCAAGAAGGGCAATGAAAATGATTAAATGCACAGAAAGGCTTCTCTAAATGAAAAGCGATTTAAAAGCTTAGACCTATTTAGAGATGAGCTGAATCGGAATGTACATGATAGAGGCATATAAATTAATGAAAAGTGTAGAAGAGGTTCATCATCAAGCTGATCAAATAGTTAAAAATACTAAGATTCACAAATTTATAATGTGAATAAAATTACCGAGCTGATTCTCTGTACGGGAGTCCATCCTTATAGGTTCTTCTCAACACACATTTCTTTTCAAACATCTTGTTCAGGGAGGAGTATATCCCATTTCTTCTGCATTAATATTGTGGGTAGGTTTTGTTTTTGATTTTCTTCATTGGCATGCCTGTTACTCAGCATGTGGACATTCTTTTTTCCTTGTTATTTCTTTTCCCCCACAAAATCATTTCTTACGCATGGCATTTAGGTCTGTTCATGACTCAGCATAACAACAGCCAGAGCCCAATTCCATCCTATGAGATTGGACTTCCTTAGTCATGGTGTTGACTCAATCACCTTAGTGTCTTTTTGGCATAGATGCCTCCTTTGTTACCTTCCTTCAGCAGCCCCGAAATCTTCACATTTCCTCAGAGTAGACTGCGGAAATAGACTAAATTTAAAGTGTCAAATACAACAAGGGTTTATTGGGAGAAGCTCAGATTAAATTAAAGTTGATTTTAATTCTACCCATGAAAAACCAATATGATTGTATATTAGTATTTAATAGGGATATTAGGACAAAATTTATGCCAGTTTATATGCTTATCTACTTAATCTCTTATCTGATGTATGCAGAATTTAATAGTTAGGGGAGATTTCCTTTCCATGAAGCAAAGAAGAGGCAAGAATCTGAGTACATAGGGCTTTATCCCAGGGGAGAATGAATAGTTATCTGTGAAAACTTGGAAAATCCATTTGTTTTAGGGACAAAAGAGAAATAGTGATGCTTAATAATGATTAAAGACAACATTAATCAAATGCTGTAAAAATGCCAAGTCCTTAGTCGCTCACAAGTTCATTAAAAAGGCTTAGGATAAATCCTGGTCTCATTGAAGTCAATGGCAAAACTCCCATTTGCTTTAAGGGGGGACGAGTGTTTACCCTTTGTTCCACTCAGGCTCCAGCTTCTTGTTATTGGTACTAACCAAGTGTTATAACATTCTTAGACACTTGAGTATAATGAGCATGAATTAGGCCAATTTTCTATTGTAGTATATTACAGTGAGTCTTTGATTTATAAAAGCTTTAATAATTTAGGCTTTAGTAGGAATTAACAGTTCAGCACCTGTCAGGATAAAGCCATTAGCGATCACTCCTTTTCAGATGCAAGCTCAGTTTTTAGGTTTTTCGTGCTGTCTGCACACAATATTTTAAAAATGTTCATTGAATCTGGTCTTTTCAGGAATCAGGGCCTGCAGCAGAGCAGGTGGGTGAAGGGGGAAAACCTCAATGTCGAGGCAAAAATGTTTATTAACAAAATTATCATTTATTTTATAATGTTGAGTCATGCCAAACTTGCCTGCACCTTTACTCCATTTTAAGAGATACTTCCCAATATGTTTATACCTCAGATGCTTGGAGAATATAACAGCACATTTTTGGTTATTTATTTTTTTAAATGAAATGCCAGGTTAATTTAATTAAATTCCAGGAGGTTTCTGCTTTCAGTTGCTAGGGCCAAGTGTCAGGGAATGTGACATCTCTTTGGCCATGAAACCATATTTATTGCACATTTGCACTCAAGCCCTAAAATGCAGCTTTCATAATATCTATTTTGATTTAATTTGCTACGCTATTTTCCTTTATGCTGTGTTTGAAAATATATATCAGCATGGATTATTGTGATTTGTGTTTGTATGAAATATTTAATAGAAGTCTTTAGTGGCAAGTTGTAAATATCCTGCAAATGGCAGGTCATAAAGCCAAGGGCTTTAGTCAAAAGGCAAACAAATTACAAGAGGTCTTATCAAAGAACAAGACACCTCTTCTTATATAAGACACCAGTTGCTATAGAGATGCTCTTACCTTGAAAGAATAAGCTTTAAGATATTTATATTTTAGAAGAAAAAAAGTCCTGACTTTAAAAAAATAAAAATGCCATTTATTAAGATACTTCAAAGAAGAGCTGTAAATAAGAGATGTTATTAGAAGCTATAAAGTCAAGTCATAAAAGCAGGCCTTCTTACCCTTCCCCTTTTCATAGAAAAATACCTCAGCTTAACCCCCCACAAAATTCTTATTGAAAGTAATTTATTTTATGAATACTGTAAAATTCTATATAGTTGAAACAACAGAAAAATTGATGGTTGGAAAATGTTTTACAGAAGGTTTTGTTTACTTGTATCTAACTCAGGGATTGGCAACCTTTGGCCCACGGCCTGCCAGGGAAAGCCCTTGGTGGGCCAGGCCAGTTTGTTTACCTGCCGTTTCCACAGGTTCATCCGATCATAGCTCCCACTGGCCGCGGTTCACCGCTCATGTTTCCTTTTAGTGGTGCAAACTTTGGTTGTTACTTAAATACTTGAGATGACAAGCTTCTTTTGAGATGCTCTGATGCATTCCACCACAGATGTATATTTGCAAATATTTTATTTAAATGCAAAACTTCTATTGGAATATCTTCCTAATATCATTGCTTGGTAAATGGTTAGATGCTTTAGGTACCAGCTTGGAATCCGATGACCTTGTTGGACTGGTATCATAACCTAGTCCCAGATTTGGACCTTAGCGTCCAAAATATGGGGGTTAGCATGAAAACCTCCAAGCTTAGTTACCAGCTTGGACCTGGTAAAGCTGCCACCACCCAAAAAATTAGAGTGTTTTGGGGCACTCTGGTCCCCACGAAAACCTTCCCTGGGGACCCCAAGACCCAAATCCCTTGAGTCTCACAACAAAGGGAAATAAACCTTTTCCCTTCCCCCCTCCAGGTGTTCCTGGAGAGATACACAGAAGCAACCTCTGTGAATCTAAGCAGAGGGATTCCACCCTCCCCCGTTTCCAGCTGGGAAACACAAGCACTTCCCTCTTCACCCAGAGGGAATGCAAAGTCAGGCTAGTAAATCTAACACACACAGATTTCCCCCTGACTTCTTCCTCCCACCAATTCCCTGGTGAGCTGCAGACTCAATTCCCTAGAGTTCCTCACTAAAAAAAAACTCCAACAGGTCTTAAAAGAAAGCTTTATATAAAAAGAAAGAAAAATACATAAAAATGGTCTCTCTGTATTAAGGTGACAAATACAGGGTCAATTGCTTAAAAGAACATTGAATAAACAGCCTTATTCAAAAAGAATACAATTCAAAGCACTCCAGCAACTATAGACATGTAGATACAAAAAAAACCATATAAATCACTAGCTGATCCTTTGTACTTACAACTGGGAAACAGAAGATTAGAAAGCAAGAAATAGAAATCCCCTCATAGCTGAGAGAGCATACAGGCAGAAGACCAAGAACAAAGGACTCACACACAAACTTCCCTCCACCCAGAGTTGAAAAAATCCTGTTTCTTGATTGGTCCTCTGGTCAGGTGCTTCAGGTTACTTTTTTTTTTCAAGTGAAAGAGACATTAACCCTTAGCTATCTGTTTATGACAACTGGTAACTAATACAAGAAGCTGTTTAACTACAGAATATGTATATTAATTTGGGGGATTCATTAGTTATCTGGCAATACTTAAGCAACTCCCTCACCTAACTCAGAAAAATAGGTGTCACCTCTTAACAAACAAACAAAGCCCAGATCCCCAATTGATTTCAGTAGCAGTTAGATGCCTAAACACCTTTGAAGAACAACCGTTAGAAGTGTGCTACTTATGCATTAAACAGTCTACATATTCATGAGCTTAAAGTGTTACTAAGGCCCATGAAGATATGGAGCCAATGAAAGGATGACAGCAGCTAATTTTGAATCTTGACAGAGGAGTGGAAGGGATGTTTTCCTCCTTTCATGAAATTACAGGAAAGAGAGTTACAAAAACTCTCTGAATTGAGCATCTAGCAGCTCACCTGCTCTCTCCACTTTCCTCCTCATCTTCACTGTACTCATCAGAGCACATCCAGTTTATCTCATCTCTTTAAATAGACAGCTAATAAGAACAAGCAGTGACAGAGAAGCACCAAGAAGGAACAACTTTCCAATTCAGATGAGGCTATCCCCAGGACTTCAACACAACTTAGTAAGATGGAAGCTAGCTAAAGCACTGAGAAGGGATTAGATTTTTTGTAGTGATTTTAATTGGGCATTGAAAATACTATTGTAACATAAGATACTAGTAGCTTATCTTAAATACAAACTGTTTGGACCATTAATTTCTAGAGTGAAGACATAGATCTACTGTTGATAAGAGAAAAATAGTGGGATTTGATATGGATTTAAGATCAGGCTGACCAATATTGTCTCATTGTTTCCTTGTACTCCTCTGTCTGTGTATCTATCCATCTATGTCTCTTGTCTTATACATAGATTGTGAACTCTTTGGGGCAGAGATTGTCCTTTTTTTCTATATTGGTACAATGCCAAACAAACTGGGGTTCAGTCCATGATGAAGGATTCTAACTGCTATGATGATACAAATAATTAATAATAATTCTTAATTAATTTGGCTATGTTAAGAAACCCACTTATTTGGCTTCTTCTGAGTAATTGATTTAAAAACTTCTTTGCTTTCATAAGACTTAGTTAAGATGATCCACCTTTATTCATCAGTAAATGGTTTCAGTGATCTCATTGCTAATTTCATGGAATAATATACTTTGGTCTTAATTTACGGAGAGAGGAGTCCCCCTAAACCCTCTGCCCCAGACAGGCCCACTCTCAAAGGTGTAATCTCTGTTCAAAGCTCTCCACACAGGCATACAGGAGAGACTTAGGTCTGGTCTACACTACACAGTTAGGTTGACATAAGGCAGCTTACATTAACATAATTATGTCAGTGTACATAAATCCTTCCTTCCACCAATGTAATGGCCCTTCTCCACCAGCATAATAATTCCATCTCTACGAGAGGCGCAGGGCTTATGTCAGTGTAGTTAGGGTGACGCAGTGTCTGTGTAGACACTGTGTTACTTATATTGGCAATTAGCTCTCATGACAAATTCCAGCAGAACTGAGAAATTGACAAGAAAGCGGGGCAGGTAGATTCTAGCTCTTGTCTACTCTAGACTTTAGCTAGACTCTAGCTCCCCTGGAGAGCTGTATGGCTGGATCCCATTCCTGGCTGGGAGACAAGGCAAGAAGCCTGGGCAGCTGGACCCCATTCCTGGTGGGAAACAGGGAGGGAAAAGGCCCAGGCAACTTCCCTTCCGCTCCCGGAGGGTAATGGGGAGGTAAGGTGCCCTGGATGGCTTCCCCCTCTTCTGGGGGGGACAGGGAGCCGAGGGGGGGTCATCCCACCTGGAGCCCAGGAGCTGCTGGGGCAGCTGGGCTCCTGGTAGGAAGCTGCCAGCTCCCCACACTGCCCCTCTGAGATCGATGGAAGCACTCTTCGTGAGGATGCACACCACAGACCCCAGGAGGGTATTGTGGACATATATCACTGCTGTAATTACTGTGGTGGCTGTAAGTCGATCTAATATAGGTAGACTTAAATTTTTAGTAACTGAAGTAACGCTTTTTTAATTGTTTGTACTGCTTTGTTCTGTTTCACATTTTCTTTTACCTACTAATAAAATAGTTGTAGTTAATAATTGTGGTTGTTCTTCTTGTCTTTAAGCCTGGTCTCTGCTAAGGTATGTCTAACAACCCCATCTGACTAAAATAGGAGAAGTCTCCTCCCCGAATTGGCATTGAGAGACAATTGTTAAGATCTGGCCTCTAATTTCTTGTTTCTCCAGACAATATTTATATTATTTTGGGGATAAAATTACTTGACTCTCAGCAACATAAAACATCCTTTTCTACCCCACCTGGGTATTGCATATGTATACTTTAGATAATATTCTTTCTTATCTGATTTATCTTTCCATCCAAAGCAATATTAATGCCTGTGCCTGTGCTAATTTTAGTGATTATCTTTTCTTTATGGTCCTTTCTCTATAGGTGGCCCTGCCACTTTGGTCTACGCAACTAACCATATCTGCAAGTAGAGAAATAGTTAGGAAGCCTGTATTTCTTTGTTGCTATTGTGCATTGCTCCTGCACAAGAGAATAAGACAAGACCGAAAGAATAAGACCAAAATGGTAGTAGGACAGCGGTTCGCTGCTCCAGGCCAATGGGAGCTGCTGGAAGCAGTGCGGGCAGAGGGACGTACTGGCCACCGCTTCCAATAGCTCCCATTGGCCTGGAGCAGTGAACCGCAGACACTGAGAGTCGCAGTTGGCCGAACCTGCAGACACGGCAGGTAAACAAACCGTCCCGGCTCGCCAGGGGCTTTCCTCGCACAAGCAGTGGAACAAGTTTGGGAACCACTGCTGTAGGAGGTATCCCTATGCCACTGCTACTTATTTAATGTTTAGTGCTTTCTGAAACTAGAATGGCCCGTATTTCTAATGAGAATTAAAAAAGGTACCATTATTTCTGGAGCATGAAGAAGAGTGAACTGTTTTACAATAAACAGGAACCCTGTTCTGCTTCAAGATACTATAGCAGATGGAGACACTGCAGAGAATCCTGAAATGATGCAAGATGCATTGCTCATTTATTTTTATTGTAGCTGTTCACCAGAAATAGCAAAATGTAGTACTGTGCATTGTAGCAATTGATTCACAAATAAAGAAAACCCAATCTGGAAAACATTAAGTGCCCCCAGCCTCAATCCTAACTTTGACAGACACTTTTAAAGTTTGGATTGGTTTCAATAAGCCCTTTGCCATCTTCTCCCTTGTTATCAAGGCTTTCTGATAGCCTACACAATACATGGGTTGAAACTGATGTCAGAGGGAATTTTGGCATGAGCAGCTGGCATGAGCCCATCAGAGATTACCTGCACACCCACAAATGGAAAACCAATCTAGCTGATATAAAAGATGGTCTAAAAGTCGTGTCACAGACTTCCTGTGAATGACTTTCTCATCTATAAAGTGGGAATAATAACAGTTCCTTTATAAACATGTTTTGAGGATAAATTCATTAACATTGGTGAGGTGTTCAGAAACTACAGAGATATGGGCTACATAAGTACATAGAAAAAATTGTGGCCAGTATGTTAAAAGGGACTGGTTGAAGGATGAATAATCTGTTCAGACAAATTAAAAATATGTTAGTCTCTCAGGTGCCACAAGTACTCCTGTTCTTTTTGTGGATACAGGCTAACATGGCTGCTACTCTAAAACCTAAAAAAAAATGGAGTCCAGAGGAAGGTAGGAAAAGGAAGAAACAGGGTAGGTCATCACAGCTAATAAACAAAGGTCTGTTCTTAACTTGGGTTACTTCACCTGCATTAACTAACTCAGATTAAAATAGCAGGTTTTAACTCTAACTCCTAACTTATGTGAAAAGCCAAGTCACTGTGTCTTCACTGCTACTTTAACCTGAGTTAGTTAGTTAACACTTTTCTGCAGTGAAGACATAGGCAAAGAGACCTCAAGGACTCAGTTAAGTGGGCAAACTTTACAGAGCCTGCCCAAACAGTCTAGCCTTTTGAAAGTTTATAAAAATCCCACTATAAAATCCAGTATTACATTTTAATTTTAAAATAACAACAACACAGGGCTCATTTACTCCCTCCCATAGGAAAACTAAACCTTTACTGGAATTTTAAATGATAATGGACTTGGATTGGAAACTGGATCTAAATCTTAGTGGTGCTCCCTTGAAATGTTGGAAAACTTTGGAGTTAGCAGTAGATCCACATTCCATGTCCTCATTATGGGCAAAATCATCCAATGTAAATCAGCACAGTTCCACTAAAGTCTCAGTGTGTCTGTCTTTAGTTTCAAAACTTTACTTCATGTTTAAATAAATGTTCTGCTTTCAGAAGGAGAAATACAGGAATATTTCTTCAGGATTAAGTGAAATTCACCCTGCTGAAAAGTGTAGACACAAGGTCAACCCACTGCTTAAGTGCCACTTAAGCCCTATTTGAGGTGAATTTTACCTCCAGTTAATCTGATAAGGACTGGCAAATTGATTTGGAAATAAGTAGGAAGTACCCAAATATGAACCAAACCATTTTTTTTATTTTTGGAACATTTGGAAAAGCTGCTTATTCACCTTTTGATTTACACCTATATTGAAAGAGGTGGAACTGGCAAGTACACAAAATCTCACAGGAAATCTTAGTAAGATTTCCAACTTCAAGTGCATGCAGATAACCTTGTGCAAGTCTGAGGTTCATTAACTTGAAACACAGAGACAAGTTTTATTATAAAGCCTGCTTGTGTAACCCAGAGGTGAGCGTGTGTTACAGGTCCCAGTCTTTGCTGACTTACAGAGGAAAGGAGTCTGTGACAGCCCTCATAGACAAGCCTGGTTACTCAGCTCAAACTATAGCAGCTTGTGTTCTTGGTTCTGGCAGTCCACAATTCAGTCCTCGGTGTGTCAATCAAGCTTGTTTATCATGTTTCTTTGTGAACAAGGCAAGCATGTATATTCTTTTCCCATAGGAAAAACTATATTATTTTGCATACAAACATTTTGTACATTTCCAAATGTATTGTCTTGTTTTAAAAAACTGCTCTATGACAATGCTGTCATTAGCAAATGTTATACAGTGTGTATAAATGCAATGCCATGTAGAAATGCTAATGCTATGTAAAATATCCCTTTCTTCCACGTGAAGCATAATATTTAAATAAGATATTCTGAACAGTACTCTTTTCAGAGTGTGGTAAAATGTCTCCCAGACACCATTACTGCAAAAGGTTGTGAAACAAAGAAATCATGTTAATGTTTGGTTCTGAAAGTCAGGCAGTGATGTAGTGAAGGCATGATCAGGAATATTTTACCATTTTCCTGTCTGCTGGCATTTTCTTTCGTCCTGTCTCCTAATCAGAACAGAAAATAATTGCCACCTGGAAATCATGAACACTCTTGGCACTTCATATGAATACCACACCATAGTGTGAGTGGGCAAAGATGGTTTGATTAATGTACTGGAGGAAATCTATTTAACTTTATATATTACTAGGAATTTTTCACCATAGGTATATAAAATTATAACTCTGCATTGCAGCAACAGTTCCCTCCAAACGCTAAGGTATACTGTGTAACATCTACAGGAGAGGCCACATACTATTTTATTTGAAAATTAAATTAACAGTATGGCTATAGCATATGTATTTCCTTCCCTTAGGACTTTGCTATTTTGGATATTTCTGATTTACTAATACTATGTAAAATACTCTCTGGTTTATTTCATTTACCCACTCCAAAAAAATCAAAGTTGCTTCATATTTAAGAACTAACAGGCAAAGTTCTGAGAACAAAACTTACATGGAGAAGCTGGATGAAATATAGCAACAATGTTTGGTTTTCTTTATCTGGACAAAAATCCTTGGTTTTGAGAATTTGTATGAAATGGAAATAGATTTTTAAAAGTTTGCCAGTCTTTGATGAAGAACATGTGTGAGGACATTTTCACAATCATTGACTAACAGCAAGCATTTGTTTCCCTCATTTCTTTTCCACACCTTGTGGGTTGGTTGAGACTGGTCACATAAGACACTCTGTGCTGGGTACTGATTGGCTAATTGCCTAGGCCCACCTCATATATTCAGGAGTCATAGGTTTAGCAGAAGCCATTTTGATGACTACTTTCAGAGGGAATGGTAGTCTTAGGAAGCAAGTCTGTGCAATATTCTGCTGCAGTGTGGTGTGAGAAGGATGGGTATCCCTTACCCAATGAGAGACCAGGCTTTCAGAGAGGCAATGGAAGATAAATTAATCCACTGAAAAACTGAGCATGCTGTTCCTCCACCTGCAAGACAACATCACCAGGTAAAGCTGAAGGGGTTGTGTTGGGAGAGTGTGTCACATATCCTGCATGAGAGTCCCCAGGATGTAGGTTTGGATACTTAAAATAGGTGTCCAAATGCTGACTTTTGTTGCTAAACTGATATGGAATTTGGTTTTGATGAAGATGCTTTTCAGGGTTCTGTCTCATGCAGTTAGCTATTTTAGTGCACAGATTTACATGGTTTTTATACTGTGCTCCTCATTGTGTGTAGGTTGAAAGAACTGATAATATTTTGGGCCCACTAGTGGATTCCAGGTGGGAGCACAGACTAGCTTTTCTTATATAACTTTGTAAACAATAACTGTTTTGCCCTCAACCTTAAGTTTGTTTCCCTTCTCTTTGTTGCCTTTACATTCTGGCTTAAAATCATTCACCACACTAGATGTAGTGTAGATTTCCATGCCACATGTGGAAGTGAAACATGATTGCATCTTTTGCTGAACACGTTATCCCTCCCTGACATGATATGTACTTGTTTGTGGACATGAGTCCCCTTGTGGGTGAAAGCAAAGAAAGGTGAGAGCACTTAGTACCCTACAGGGTCAGACCACTAGAAATTGTTATGGAATGCTGTAAGTATGTTTGTGTATTTTACTGCTAAACCACACTTAAGCCCAAGCAAATGGGCTGTAGACAAGAGGCTGGGTTAGTGTGACTGCAAGGGTGTTGTCCTCCCAAGCATTCAGACCTTTTTGTGGGTTTCCAGAGCCTTTACAAAGGGATCTGTACCATTTCAGTTGCATTCAGGGTCTTCCTTCGCAGGCGGGTTATTTGGCTACTCTTCAATATTTCAGGCCTGTCATCTCTCTAGTTAAACAAAGAATAACTAAACAAGACTATGCTCACTGTGGGATATACTTTTCAGTTGGGCATTCATAAATTCTGATATGGCAACAGGATGAGTTAACTCTTACGTAGTAGAGTCTTTGCTGCAGAATTAATTCAGAGCTATTCATGAGTTACATGGATCATTATTATTTTTTTGCTAGCATTAATCCAAACTATCACAGGAAAGCTGTTTCTTCAAGTACTATTATAATGTACTCTGTGTTTGAACTAGTATGAGACTTTGGTATATTGGCAATTATTTTAAGAGTGCTTTGATACATAACTTATCAGAATATGAATATTACAGTTCTTCAATAAGAATTAAACCAGTACCAGAGAAGTGGTGATGATGAAATACATTTAGGTAGTCAGTGTGAATGCTAAAGAATATACTTGCAATACTTGTAACTGAAAATATACCATGAAAGTATTACAATGAATCCATTGCTTGGTTTTATGTTTACATATATCATTGTCGTGATCCTCTCCCACTCCTCATTATGGGTCATAGATGGAGGCCCATGTCCTTTTAGTTCCCAAACAAACTTCTACTGCTTAAGTTCAAGTAGCAGCTCTATTAGCTTCAGCAGTTGCAAACTGCTGTCTCTTCTAACCCATCCATGAGAGAGGTGACATGACAGGTTTTGCCATTGTTTTTTATGTTTGAATTATGTTAACACTATAGAGGCAAACTGTGCATTGCCCAACAAGAACATGTAATGCTACACCATTTGTAAAGGGACCAGGGCAATGGAGAGCTTTCCCAGAGAATTGGGGTCTCACTGTATCTGTAGGACAACAGTTTCATGGCAATTTTTGAGGTTCCATCATTTGTTTTTTCGTTCTTCATTGAAATGAAAACAAACCCTTTTGATCATGAAAATGGAATTATGTTGGCAAGGTTTGTGTGCATGACACAGGCTAGTCTGGTGGTTAGAGTACTGGCCTGGGATGTAGAAGACCAAGGTTTGAGTCCCTGTGCTTCCTACGTCAGACCAGCCTCTTCCATCCCAGCTCACTCAATCAGGCAGAGCAGAGAGCTAAACCTGGGTCTTCCACAACCCAGGCCAACATATTGAGTATCTCTGGCCCAATCACCTTTCCAGTGAAAGTTTTGTGGAATCTCCTGCATCGTTGTGAAACGTTTCCACCTAGATGAAACAGCATATTTCTGCTAAAATCTTCCAACCAATTCTACTGGTATCTCATCTCGGGTATCATTGAGTGGGGAGTTTTTATTGTTAAATGTATTGTTCTGTCTAAGTGGCCCCAACTAAGGTTAGGGCCTCACTGTGGTACAAACATGGTTAGAGACAATCTCTGCCTAAAGAGTTTACAATGTAGACAGTCAAACTGTGAGAGAGGAAGGATTTTTAATCCCTGTTCTTACAAATGAGAAAACTGAGACTTGAATTAAGTGATTGGCCTAAAATCACTAACTAGACTGTGTGGTAGAATCAATAAAGGGCATCCCAATGAAACACATGACTAGTCTTCCTTTCTTGCTTTGTTAGGACCATCTCATTTACAGGCTGCAATCTAATATTGCAAGCACACATCTCTGGGCATTGTGTATAACTCAGATTCCACATATACATTCATTATTTTGTTGCTTCCAACTGGTATTTAACATTTTTGTGCTTTCTCTACCTCCATCTCAATTTTTGTGCTTTCTGTACAATATTTATATTGCATGCATCCCATCTTTTGAAGTTAAGGAGTTTGGTAAAAATCTCAGACTTCACAACATATTATACCTATTTCTCCAAGGGTGTAAAATTTAAAATGCTTGCTTGTTGCGCCACCTCAGTACAGATGTGTTCAGACAATGAAGGGCTATATGCGAGGTATGGTGGTTAATGGAATGTTCTGTGATTAATTTGTCAGGTTTGAGCTATTTATCTGTAAAAATAAAACTGTTGGAATGATAAGGGTCTGGCTTAAATCTACCACAGAAACTTCAGTGTTATGATTGCCATATTACCCTTAACAGTGTTTCCATATGCATAGCTATTATGGGTCTCATCCTGCCCTCATTGCAGTTGATGGGAATGTTGCAGTTTAATTCAACGGTGGCAGAGCTGAGTTCTATTTTAACTCTTTAATAGTTACAAGATATGGGACTCTCTCTGGTGTCATTTACTCCAGACTCAAACTGGTGTATCTTCACTCAAGTTGACTTCTACTCATTGGTAAAAACAGACAAATATCAGGTCTTTTATAGAGGAAGAAAATAAAATATTTCTAATGTGTTTAATTTCTTAAATTAAATGTTTCCTAATCATCAAGACATAGGATGTAGCTTCAAGAGTTCACTGGAGATAATGGAGTTACTGGTGAAAGCCACTGTCAGTGAGAATATAGTTATAAATGAATGACATTGCAGTTCTGATTCTGGGGAATACAATTTTCGAACTTGAGAAATTCAGTGGATTGAGGATTTGGCCCTTAGTGTGTAAATCAAGCCTCAGAGTTTGTGTTAGCTTCAGAAATAGTATGAAGTGGAATTTACAGGCTTGTTAATTAGACAGTATTTGGAAAGTTATTGAATATCAATTTTGTAGGTTTTATAGTTCAGGAAACAGAAAACGCCAGCTAAATTTCCCTATGGCTGTGTGGTAGCTGAGTTACCTTCCAGGTCAATAGTTACTGACAGTATTGCACAGATGTGCAGAACTTATCCCATGTAAAGAATGTTGAAGAAAATTACTCTTTGGTAATTCAATTTGACTTGTTTTCTTTTGATATGAAATTGATTTTTGTCTTGGCCTGGTGTTGGTCCTCTATATAGGTGTAAAATGTACAGATGGGGACTTGATCTAACATACTGAAATCAGCAGAAAAACTTAATGGGTGTTGGAGTAGACTCTTATTCAGCAGTACCTGAATTTCACAATTACTGTATTTTTTGTTAAATTTTGGGAAATGATGGATAAGATCTAAAGTTTAATAGAACTGGTCTACATTTGGGCATTTTTTAAAAACTTACGCTGACCACTTTTACAACATGAATCTAAATTGGATTACGTGATTACTTGAGTCCTTTAAACTAAAATGGTACTTAATGTTGTGCTGGGTAATACTGGATGGAGCTACAGTAACTTTAGGGAAACATCCAGCAATTTGTCAAATTTTAATGTTCATCAGAGGGTGAGATACAGGAAAATGCTTGTCTTTTAATAGGCTTTTTTAAAAAAAACATGGTATCAATTTTTAAACAATTTATAGAACTCTGTATACCTACAGGAGACGCTGCCTGGTTTTGATCTGCTTATTTAATTTATACACTAATATATTTACTCTCATCTTCTCATCTATTTGCCTTTGCTTTGGGGCATTTAACTTTGAAGTACCCTTGTGAGAAAAATAAGGTTTCTGCTGAAATGTAACCTTGTACAATTCATTCTTGGTATCCGCAGTTCTGTCAGTAGATGGCATGCTGTATGTATAAATTCAGAACTGCTTTTGCTTAAGCTTCCTTTGTATCTTTTATACTTTAGAAGAAGCTAAATAATGCTAAGTAATGAGTTAATTCATAGAGACATATAAGTAGCCAAGGAATGCCAAATAGACAGTTCATTTGTAAAGAAACCAGGGTGAAACTGACAACTGCTGAGAAGACAACTTAACTGAATGTAAACTTGTGTAACACATGCTGAATGGCTAGATAGCAAGAAATGGACATACGTGACAAATGCCAAGCTGACAGGCTCTCATATAGGTGTATGATACAGACATCAACAAATTATCATTATTAGAAACATAAGTGATTACCAGATATATGGTTCTGATGAAGAACAGGTATCAAGCAAAGACAAAAGATCAGTTACTTTGATTAGTATCACATGGGTTAACACCAAAATATGTTCGTGTAAAATGAAAGCAAAAAGCAATGACAATTATCAATATTTATGCTGTAACTATTATGGAAACTATGATAAACCATTCCTCTTATAAAAAACATTAAAACGTGCTGAGAGAAGGTAGGTAAGAAGATTCACTGCTTCCCCTGATGCTGTGAAAGTTAAATGCACAGCTCAAGGACAGCAATATTATATTTCTTACATTATTTGAAAAAATTCTTGTGTGTGAAATATGCTTGTAACTGCTTTCTCATTTGGGACCCAAATTTACATTAAAAGCACAAATTTATCTGCTTTATATTTTAAATTATTTACATCAGAAATGCAGTCATGACCCCCCCCTAACCTGAACTTATAGGGACAAATCCCACAGCATTTTAAACTTCCCATATTCATTTTTGTATATGCCTTTGTGATGGCCAATGCATGATTGGTTGAACCTCAGGCCTCCTGTCTTAAAGATTTGAGCTACCACAGCTTGAGCTAAAGAGTCAGGCTCTTCAGCTGACAACTAGAAGAGGCTCACATCCACTGCAGATTGGGTACAGGGGGGTTACATAACACAACGACCAGCAAGTTACACCTTGTCTGATGTCAGTGTTCTATATTGCATCTGACATTAAGCCTCAACAGTCTGAGAGCTATTCTAGAAATGTCTCAGAATGGAATTTTACTAAATATTAAAATCTTATTGGGTTCTTTATATAACGGGTGGCCAAACTTTGGCTCATGAGCCACATGCAGCTCTAGGACCCCCCTCATTCTCCACCTACCAGACTTTGTTGTGGGGGAGAGGTGGAGCTCGGGACCTTGGCCTTGCAGCAGGGTAGTGGGGTAGGGGCTTCTGCCCAGTGGGAGGGGGTAGGATCTTGGGGCTTGAGGCCCTGAGCCCTAGCAGATGTGCCTTGTCTCCCAAACTTCTAAAGTATCGTATGTGGCTCGGAAGCTCAGTATGTTTGGCCACCCCGTCATATAATGTCTGTAATTACATTAAGATAGATTCTATCACCTTTACTTACAGAACCATACCTTACTTCTCTACTAGCCCTACTGATGTAAACAAAACTACTTGAAGTAAAATATTACTGCACATGACAATGGGTGACAGATTCTGGCCTTTTGTGGCCTCCTCCAATCACATTAACTATAGGGGTTCACTTCATATTTACAATCTATGGGATTTTATACTTGGTACATATAGCAACAAATTACTGCAGTTTTTCTGAAGGTAATGTCATATACGAACCTAAAAAGGTAATTAATGCAACCACATAATTAGCCTCCTAGGTCTATGAATTTGTTTTTACAAGTGTCTAAAAGCATAACAGGATATTATAAAGGATAAAGAAACCATTTTTTAAATGGAGTTTGCTTCCAAAGATTGAAAGAAAATAAAATCAGAAGACAAGGTTTTCTACATATAAAGTTAAGGTCCTAAGTGGGCTGTATGTTGAAAAGTGCTGAACCTGAAGCACTTCCCACTGATTTCAGGGTGAACTGTTGATTGTTCAGCTCCTCTGAAAATCAGCCCACTAACTAAGGTGCCTAAGAGATTTGGTGGCTTAATTGTATGCACATATTTCTGAATCTTGGTCAAAAAAATATTTACTAATCAAATCCTTCTCCTTAAATACTTTTCCAGTCTCTCCCTGCCAGTCTTCTGCTTTTCTTCACAGATCACTGGCAGAAGGGCCACCAAAACTGTGATCCCATTGTCTGAGGTTACCAGAACTAAAATGTTATCTTCTGTGCAAAGTGGTTCCTTGTCTGTTGGCACAGGAAGAGGTTTACAGATTCTGCAGCCCTTCCTTATGCTAAGTAACATTTACCCTAGTGAATTCCCACATTAACTCACTTGAAGGAATGCTGCTCAACATGAGTGGGTTTGCACAATTTGGGCCTGTGTTTCTCTAACAGGTTCAGAACTGCTGTGGTTTTGGAACATAAGCTATTGACCAGGACTACAGTGGCTCCATTCATGGTCATTACAATCAGGGCTGGCTCCAGGCCCCAGCGTGCTTGGGGCAGCTTGCTGTGGGGGAGGGGCTCTGCCAGTTGCCAGGAGGGTGGCAGGTGGCTTGGTGGACCTCCTGCAGGCGTCCCTGAAGAGGGTCTGCTGGTCTTGCAGCTCCAGTGGAGCATCCACAGGCATGCCTGCGGGAGGTCCACGGGAGGTCCACTGGAACCGCGGGACCAGCGGACCCTCCACAGGGATGCCTGCGGGAGGTCCACCGAAGCCATGGGACAGGTGAGCGGCAGAGCGCCCCCCCCCCCGCAGCGTTCTGCCGTGCTTGGGGCGGTGAAATGGCTAGAGCTGGCCCTGATTACAATCCTGCATCTCAAAGACAAACTTAGTTGCATTTGCTTTAATTTCCCATCACCAGCAAATGTGAAATGGATCCCTTTGCCCACAGGACTGATGGAGAGTAGGGTGCGCTGTGTGTGTGGTGGGGGGGAGAGAAGGAAGAGGGGATTATACTGGAGACACCAAAATGTCTGTAAGATCTGTGTAAATAAAGTGAAATGGGAGGACATGGGGTCCCAGCAAACATGATGTACCTGGGCTCTCGATGTTTACCCACAATGGGTTTCAGACGAGGCTAGGATTCATTTGTTTTCAAGTTCCACATGGAGATATTACTAGTCTCCCATACTTTGTACCATAGAATATGTTTTAGCATTAATTAAAACACTGTACACCTGTGGAGGAGCTGCCAAAAGGATGTAGGGTGAACTCCTGGGCCCACTGAAGTCACTGAGTTTTTGCAACTGATTTCAGATAGGCTTCAAGGGTGAAATGTCTGACACTATCAGCTATACAAATTGAATGATATCCAAAAGATGAACATTTTCACTTTTTTGATGCTACCCATATTAATCTTGCATTTAGATCTAATCAAATATTGCTTATCTCACCAGGAGCAATTTGACAATACCCATAAAGAACAAAGGTTGTGAGACTCCTAAGAATCATGGCATAATTTAAATAGAATGCTCTAGTCAAGCAGACCTCAGGGTATTTGGCTAACAATTTTTGAGCCTAGCAAGATGGGTAATGAAAGAAGCATTGCATGATTCTTGTTTCTGTGCTTAAAGGGGTTGGGCCAGGAAATACTACTCTTCAACTTAAGGGTGATGATGAAGAAGTTGGAAAATATAGAGCAGAGATGTTCTCTGGAAAGTGCTGCAAAATTGGGTACATGAGATGCTATCAAATCCTTGTCTCTTTGAGATACATGAAAGGAGGTTAAGGGTTTTTTACAAGGAAGACTTCATTTACTTTAGTACAAACCCTGCTTTAAGCATCCATCACCAAAATAAACCTCCAAAACCCTGATCTAGTGACTTAAATGGCTCCCAAATATAGATGCTAGATATAGGGTGTGGAGGGTGCTACTGCACTACCAGCTTGAAGTGGTTTTCATCATATACAGGGTTTATAGTTTGATCAGTGGCTCTCAAGCCCCCTCACCCCCATGAAAATTGTTCCAGTGCCCCTACCCCCAAAATCAACAAACACTACAGGTAGCTTTTAAATATTAAATCCAGATCCTCCATCATTACAAAGCTGCTGCATATGAGCTCCTTGCTATAGACAGTTATCAAAATCCTAGCTGCAATGTCAGCAAGACTCCTGGGAATATAATATGCTGGCGTAATTTTTATCACCCTTTGAAAACCCTAGAATTGCTACATTTGTATCCCCCTCCCTGCAAAAGGATGCAGATCCATTTAAATGCAGCAAAATCTGGCATCCACCATAAAACATTAAAACCAAAGTCATCTGCATGTAGATGATCCTTCCATGGAGAGTTTTGGTTTGTCTTTGCTGTAGATGTCGTCATTTAAAGAGTTCTTATACATAACACATGCATAAGGAAAATAAAGACTGAAAGTTACAAAAGTGAAGCGACAGGAAAACCTGGACGAGACCCTTAAAGAAAAGATGCTACATAACGCACCAGCAAGACGCCTCTAAAAACTTGAAATTAGATTGCATAGATTTCTATTTAGTCTTTCTGTAGATTAAGTATTCATGTTCTCTGAGCACAGCGTTAGCTAATTCAGCCACGCATTCTTTGTAATTGACAATGAGGTTTTCCCTCAGTTTTTTCATATGATGCTTTGATACTTGGTGTGCTTTAAAAACTAACCTCAAGGTAAAGCATGGGGACCACAAAGTCATAGCTTACAATAGAGAGTGTGGTAAAATAAAAATAAAAGCAGGAGCAGCTTTTTTAGATGTCCATTCAGCACTTCACAACTTTCTGGCAAGAGACTGGGATAAATTAAGTTTGCAGGCTGCATCTAAACACCAGCAGCACTCTCCATGAGACAAAAGATCCAACCAATGCATTGTTTTACAGTGACAATCTTGTGGAAGAAAATAAGAATTAGTAAATTTAGGAACACTTACCGAGACAATTTTCAATCTCCAAACCATATACAGTTGTATAATTCTTCCTTAGCTTTTGTATTCAGTTACACTCACATATATTGAATTGTATTAAACCATTTATGTATTTTTTTTTTTCTCCCCACTGCTTCAGTCTGAACCTAATCGGGACCTACATTTTTATTTAATACTCCATGAAGTCTCTTAACTGAGAGATCTGAAGCTGAAATGAGGCAGAACTTTTTGTTTAGTGATTTTGGATGGAAGCCTGGCCCCACCAAAATCAGCCCAAAACTCCCATTGACTTCAGGGGAACCAGATTTCACCATTAGTTTGGAACTGCTTGCTGCTTGTGAATTTTTTTGTTCAGTCTCTTCCCATCAACTTTCTCTCTGACCAGCCCAACTTATTTTCTTTTTCCCTCACTTTTTTCCTTTCCCTTTTTGCCACTGAAAAATACAGAGGAGATCTGAAAATCAAAAACAAAACATTTTTTTCATTTGGTCAAAGGTTATATTCTGAAAATGAGAACATTTCATTTGTTTGGAAAAAGTACATTATTCATTTTAAAGAGATGTGTTCCATGTAACTTTTTCACCCATTTAGTTAATGAATCAAACTGAGACAGATTTATTATTGATTTGAATAAGCTCTATTCCAGGGTAATCATGTTTGGGATCTCTTGAGGTGATTCTTGCACTCTGTAACCCTCTCTTCTGGAAATCAGAACAGGATGCTCAACACAAGACTCCCTACCTCTCCACAGGTCCCAGCAAGATGGGGGGGAAAAGAGCTCCTGATCTAGACCCAAATCAAATTTGTATTTTCTCCAGTGCCTGCTCATCGTGTAATACTTGCTCTTATTTAGTGCTTTTCATTCATGTTCTCAAGCATTGTACCACAGTGGTCAGTAGTAATCTTTTACAGGTGGGGAAACTGAAGCACAAAGGTGCAATGACTTGCCCATGGTCACCCAGCATGTGCTCAGTGCTCAAGGTGCCAACAGAGCCCAGGTCTCCTAAATCTTAGGCCAGGGTTCTATCCACTATGCCATACTACTACCTATAGTCATTTACCCCTTTACAAAGTGGGTTTAAGATGTTATCAGTATAGAATGGTAATAGTTTACACTAGTGTGACTACCCAAGGTAAGGCAGAGCCAGGCCTAGATTATTTATCTTATTTTCTCATAAAGAGCACTTTGCAATTGAACGTGGACTTTTCCCAGAACCCCCCCAATCACAGGCAAATCACTCTGATATTGTGTGTGTGTCTGTGTGTGTGTGGAGACTAACTATAATCAACATACACCAATTTAACATGTTATGTTACAAAACCAACCAACAAAAGAAAATAAATGTAGTTATCTGGGTGTTAAACATGCAACCTGGTAGGCTCAGACATCTCTTTCCCCCAAAAGAAACTAGGACATTTTTCCCATGTTTCATAATACTTAATGTTCATTTACTTCATTAGTTGATTTGTGAGAGCTACTGCATCAGTGGAACTGGAACAGAGATCTATTAGAAATAGAAATAAGTACACCTTAACTTTGGCTGTGGTTACAATTGTATAGGACATGTATATGAAGCCACGAACATACTAAACATGCATATATCAGACAAAACATTAATTATTTTCTGAGACTAGTGTTTAAGGATGTTCCTAAATGTTAAAATTATTGTGCATTTGTTCTTTCAAGACACTTTGCACTCAGAACTAGGGGATTAGGTCCTCATTTGGTGTACATTGGTTCAATAAGTTAAACTCTAAATCATACAATACATTTTGAGAACATTACAGCTACATTGTTTAATCCTTTAGCTATGGCCTCACTGCCATAACTGATGACCACCGGCATGTCCTTTAAATGAAAAGGCACAGAGTATGCTCAGCAGCACAGAAGGTGTGTTTAGCTGGGCATACTGCTAATGTTCAACAGCAATTAAGCATTTGCAACCTTGTTATATATTTTTAAATATTTTCTTCCAACTCGGTTTTATAGCTATTACTTCATATGAAACACCTTTTGGAATAAGATCAGGCCAGGCACTGTAACAAGGTGTCCTGGCCCTTAAAGGGACAAGAGGCTTAATTCCAGCCAGCCCTGTTCAATTGATCAGACCCAGCTGGGAAGGATTCAGGTGAGCCCTGTAGAGGGCAGAAAGCCATTATTTGAGAAGGAGCTACAGGAGGGAGGTGGGGGTACTGTAGTAGGCCCTGAAGTAGAGGGACTCAGAAGCAAAAAGTAAGCCCCTGGGATGCTGCAGATCAGGGTGGGCCGCGCAACTGTTCACTGTTTTTTCCTAAGTTTTATGTTTGGGGGGGAAAAAAAACTTTGCCTGGAAAAAGACTCTAGTTGTGGCAATAAGTCCTTCATGTGCTGAGGAGAGAGGCTAGCAGCCTACATGTGGTGGAGAGTCTAGGGAGGTGATCGGACTCTGGACCTGTGGGGAAACTGAGGCAGCAACTAGCCAAAAGCCAGACCAGGTAAGTCACTTGGAGTAGGGTTAAAATTAACTTCTGAGGTACCAAAAATCAGGTCACTTGGGATGATCCGAAGCCCACAAAACTGGGCAGCTGGCAGTTTACTGAGCACTTCTTTAAAGATTTCCCAGGACAGCTACCTCAACAATAAGATGATTCTGGGGAAAGCTGGGCAGGCGGCAGCCTTATCTGTGAAAGGTGCATAATCATTTTTGCAGCTGATTATTGATATGAAAGTCTAGAATATTTCTCTTGTGCTAGTCAGTAATTTTTGACTGGCATTGCCTATGCGCCAGTTCACATCACTCATTACACCATGCCCATAACATCTTAATTGCTTTCAGGTGCATACATTTCTTTGGGGGGGAGGAGGAGGAAGAGGGCAGTGAAGAAGACTATTAAACTTCACTTGCGTTGAATAGAGTTAAGGAAACGAATTCCTTTTGCCCCAACCCCCAGTGCATTCAGCAGACAGCATATATCTGTTATGTAGTATGATTGCAACTGTACATCTTGTTTAATGGCCAGCATTGAATATCAAAAGTAAAATGGTGATTGTGTCTCTTCTGCTATGTTTTACTTTAGAGGATGTATGTGTCAGTAGAAAAGGATGCTCAGCCAGGACCGGCGCTAGGGGTTTGAGCATCCTAGGCGAACGGCAATTTCGCCGCCCCGCACGCTGGTCCCATGGCTCCGGTGGAGCTGCCACAGTGGTGCCTGCGGACGGTCCAGTGCTCCGTGGCTCCGGTGGAGCTGCCGCAGTGATGCCTGTGGGAGCTCCACCAGAGCCGTGCGAGCAGCCGACCATCCGCAGGCATGACTGCGGCAGCTCCACCGGAGCCATGGAGTACCGGACCCTCCGCAGGCACCACTGCGGCAGCTCCACCGGAGCCTCCTGCTGCCCCCTCTGCCAAAACGGCGCCCACCATTTATTCTGGTGCCCTAGGCGATTGCCGAGGCTGCCTAAATGGTAGCGCCAGCCCTGGGCTCAGCATATACCCATAATAGTACGTAGCACCTATCATGTGCTTCACTTGCACAAACATTAACAATTTCTCAGACACATCTGTTGCATCCTTTTTATGAAAGATGGGAACACTGAGGCAGAGCTAGTAAGGCTGCATAGTGAATCAGATGAAGATCTGGGATTAAACATAGTTTTTGGTTTCCCAAACCCTACTCCTTTGGACTGTGCCTCCTAGGTTAACTTCATCAGGCATTAAGGCATCATGCCTAGTTCCTGAAACTTGTCTACACTGGCACTTTACAGCACTGCAACTTTCTCACTCAGAGGTGTGAAAAAACAACCCCCTGAGCACTGCAAGTTTCAGCAATGTAATGTGCCAGTATAGACAGGGCAGCAGCACTGGGAGCTGTGCTGGTAGCTCTGCCCCTCCATGGAGGGGTTTTTAGAGGTCTGGGAGAGCTTTCTCCCAGTGCTGTGCTGCGACTACACAAGCCACATTAAAGTGCTGTGGTGGCAGTGTGTTAATGCTGCCATGGTAGATAACCCCTAAGACTGAACTAAAGCACCTCTGTAGGCCGAGAGAGCTGAAACAGTGTGGAATCATTCAGTAGATGGGTCTAATTTGTCCGAAGCATTCAGTTCAGAGGCGAAGTGCGTACCCCAAAATTAAGCAGCTCTATCAACACTGATACCGATTTTAAGTTTTGTTTAACTGTGACTTACAAACCCTACAAGGTCTTGTACAATTTTAATGAGACTTAAAAATACCTATAAAAATAGGAATGAAAAATCAAGTTGGTTTTTTAATATGAACATTATCCTGCAGTAACAATAACTCAGTGCAAAGACATAACCTTAATATGTGAATATTACATGGAAACCAAAAAGTAGCATTGACCAGTCAAATTTCCTTGTCCAAGCTGAATAAATTGTGAAAAGCTGAATGCGATAAATGATTGATGGAAAAAGTAAAATGGATATTTGAAATCCTTCCACACACTGAACATGCTAAGGTGATAGTAGTAATGGCAATAAAGATTTCAAAATACTATAGTGGTGTTGGGGTCCAGATTTTCAACCCACAAAAAGGGCCTGATCCAAAACCCATTCAGGTCAAGGGGAGTCACTTTGTTTACTTCAGTGGGCTTTGGGTTGGGCTTAGAGTTTGGAGTCGAGGGGTGAGGCATGTGTTTGCCTGGATATACCTTACCTGCCCAAAGGCTCCAAAAAGTCCACTAAGGCCTTTCAAAATTTTTTTTTAATTTTACAAGGAAGTTGCTCAGGTTCTGTGATGGTGGCAGAACAAAAAGCTGGGATAGACAAGTAGGTAGGTAGGCCTCTAATTCTTATGGCAGACAAACGTTCCTGTATCGCTTCAAGGTTCTCTGTGGCCGTTCTAACAAATTGGAAGAATACAGAGAAGTGGCTTTAGAAATGAAATCTGAATTCTAGTAGGGAAAAATTACTTGTCACATTAATGGTCTGTTGGAAAGATGTGAGAAGATAAGTGTCACCTATTTATACTTAACCAGGTTATAGTGAAACTCCATTTAGTTATGGGTGAATGGTTTTAGACTCCCAATAATGGCATTAAGTCTCAAGGATGAAAAGACACCATACGCTGCACTAAACTGAAAATGTTCCCCAAATAATGAAGTGAAGAAACAGAATGTGGATTACATAAATTTGAATGGAATACAATGTAACATTTCTGTGAGCAGCTCCTTTAAGGGGAAAAGTTGCTGTTTTTGAAAGAAAAACAAAACAAACCTACCAATATATGTTGTCTTTCTGACTTTATACTGCATTATTCATTCAATCACTCATCCATGTCAACTCCAGACACAAACAGCTGAAATTTCTGGAGGTGAGGCAGGAACAATTATCACTCCAAACCTCAGTACACAAATCCCAAGATAGACATGAATTCCTGAAAAAAAAATGGATTTTACACCTTAAACAGTAAAAATTAAAGTGCAAGACTTCTCTTCACGCTCCCCCGCCCTCCCCCCCAAAAAGGCCAGTGTTCGTGGTTGACTTAGGAGCCTTGGTGTGGGAAATGCAACATTATTATTTTCACCACTGTGCAGAGGTAGAAAATCAGCATCTGAGTCTTTTTTGTTCTGGGTAAACTTCTTAAATATTAGGTCGGACTAAATCTTCCTTATTAAATGGGCTATAACCCTGTTACTGAGCCACTTGTATATAGAACTATTTAATAATGCCTAGCTCCTATATAACACTTGCTCTTAAGGCCCTTTACACAGATGGTCATTATCCTCATTTTACAGATGAGAATTAAGGCACAGAAAGTTGAAGGGACTCTCTCTAGGTCACACAAAGTCAATAGCAGAACCATGAACAGAACCCATGTCTCCTGAGCGCCAGCATTCTCAGCCACTTTGCTCACAAGCTTGATTTGAAATCACACATTAACAGCTAATACTGCTAGGTGGGACTATTTGGTCATTATCATTTACATAGTCTTTCTGCATCCATCATGACATTAGTTAACAATTAAACAAGTTTCATTTCATTAAATTCTAGCTGGTTTGAATTCATTCATTCTCAACCCTTCCAATTCTACTCATGTGAAAGTTTTTACTAAGAAAGCAAATATTTGCAAATCTGGCAAACTGAGTCTGTATTTACTCTTCCAGGTTTTTATGAAAGATTGTAACTGCTCTAGCCACCTCTCCCCCGCACTACCCAACATCCATGTGGGGCATCCTCCCTTTGGCTTGACATGGCTCCTAAAACCAGTTTTTTCCTTCTGATATATGCATACAAGTCCGTGTGACTTTAATGAGAAACTCAGAGGTGTATCAGAGGGTACGTCTACACTACAGGATAATTTTGAATTAACTTAAACTGGTTTTATTAAACAGATATTATAAAGTCTATTGCATGCGTCCACACTAGGCACATTAATTCGGCGGTGTGCATCCGTGGTCCGTGGCTAGCATCGATTTCCAGAGCATTGCACTGTGGGTAGCTATCACTATAACTATCCGGCCAATAACTTCGATTTGCAGCCACACTAACCCTAAATCGATATGTTAATATTGATTTTAGCGTTACTCCTCTCGTTGGGGAGGAGTACAGAAATCGATTTTAAGAGCCCTTTAAATCGATTTAAAGGGCATTGTAGTGTGGACGGGTACAGCCTTAAATTGATTTAACGCTGTTAAAATCGGTTTAACAGTGTAGTGTGGACCAGGCCTGAGAGGAGACTTGTCTTTGGGTAGCAGTTGAAACAATGATTGCTAAGTTGTGCCTGATTTCGGGCCTGATCTTGCTTCTATTGACATAAGTGGAAGTATTCCAGATTTCTATACATAAAAGAATATAATGGCTTTATCTTGTATGTAACTTAAATATGATTTTGCAGGTTGTGATTTGGACAGAATTTGGTCCATTATCACTATCTCTTTAACAGGAGAGATTATGGGAACTGCAAAAGGTAGGATTGTATGCCTTGCTAGAAAAAGGACACTATCTGTTCATGCCAGTTTACAGGAATGGTACTAATGTAAATTAAAGAAGATTAAATCCTTCCTCTTTCCATTTTTTCCTAAAAGTTGTAGCCCAAGGACTTGTATACTGACTGTGTGCACTGTCAAGACAACATATTTCCCCAACCAGATGCTGTGGTGATCATATACACTGCTGCAAATTGCTCAATACAGTTACTATATTGATCAAAGCAAAGCCATGCAATTCTCACTGTGCGCGACTTTGTTGTACAATGCTGTATGATACATCCATGCTTCTAGAGACATGAATATAGCAGTAAGTAAAGTCCTCTGAACACATCTGCTAGATTCTTAATTAGATGTAATATCTTTCATGCATATAACTTCCTGTGGCGATACAATTAGTTAGGTCCGGTTGCAGTGTTTGGCAGTTGAGCTATGCCTCCAGGCTTGCTTAGAGTTCTGAGTCCTACAGGAACTCCAGCTACTAAGAACCCCTGACCCAAGGAACATATAACCTATCTCCTTTCCTAGCTGAGATCCATCACTAGCTGACCCTACCCTAGATATAATATCTTTGCAGAACCCAGAGGTCACTTTCCCCAAGAGTATGTTGGGAATAATATGCCTAGCAATGGCTTCTTCCCCTTTCAATCTACCCATGGTATCTCAGGAGAGGGGATTGAGTTGCCCAATCCTATTACTAATGTAGTGGGCACAGGGAAGAATTCTAGACCTTTGCACAGCATTCCAATTACTATGGGTGGCATTACACCCCATATTCTTCAGTCATATGATATGATTATGGCCTAACTATGCAAGATAGGTCATGTAAGATATCATTGAAAAGGATTCAGAGTAGCAGCTGCGTTAGTCTGTAACCACAAAAAGAACAGGAGTATTTGTGGCACGTTAGACTAACAATTTTTATTTGAGCATAAGCGCTTGTGGGCTACAGCCCACTTCATCAGATGCAACGGATACGATTCACTGAATGATTGTCCTATTTGTATGCATATATCATTTTGGTATCTGAAGTTAGGAATATTGTCTATGCATCTATTACAAATGTTTACACCTGAGGAATGCCCACTATGCAGTATGCAATCAGTCTAGATGGCTGGTTGGGAAGGGCCATTAGGGAGAACAATAGGTCTCTGAAGAAGATTTAAGTATCCAAATCCCATTAATGTTGAGGGAGAGGCACACATACCCCTCTAGCCCACTGAAAGGAAACTAGACCCCATTATGTTCCTTTTCAATCAGACTTCTTAGATGCTGTTTCAGTTTTTGAACTGACACTCACATTATTGATTTTTCTTCACTAAGCTGGCCTTCTGCTGTATATCTGCTCACTTAGAGCCATTAGGCTTTTATAACCTTAGCAAGTAAATCCAAATTCAAAATGATGACTTCTTTTAATGTTAGGTTGCTGTGTAGTTTAATAAAATCCTCTCGTAGCTAATTTTAAGAACAAACAAATAGATTTCCTTTTCTGTCAGCAGCAGGTAACTTACTTGGGAAAACTTCTAGAAAGTTCTTTTGTTGCATAATACAAGCTGTGAATTAACTGACCTGGCCTTTATGTACAAGTAGACCTTTTTTTATGGTACACACCTGACAGATAAGCCGCAGGGCATTCCTGACTGTGGTACATAAAATATCTATCTTTTTTAAGGAAAAAATAACCCTCAAAACTTCAAAAGGTTTTGAGGAAGAGAAGAGGGCAAGTTACTGCAGCCCCAGAGCAACACTAATATGTGCACCACAAGCTACAAAGCTTTAACTCTTCAGTAAAACAAAGTTTTATAGTATTTCATTGGCAAATCTTCTGTCCCAGATCTCTGAGATCTGGGACAGAACTTCATGAATTAATCATGCACCAAAATTTAACACAACTGTTTACTAAAGTTTGGAACTCTGGTAGGCAAACTTAGTTTCAAAATGATTCAGGGTTCTATCTCTGGCGAGCCTATTGGGATGGGTCAGTCTTGTAATTAACAAGAACAGTTCCTTCCTTTCCAATTTTCTCTAAGAGTGCTGAAAGCTGGGATTGCTGGTAACTGCTTTCACTGAGGCTAGATAGTAATCATTGTTTAGAATGTTATCCATACAATTGTGAATTTGGAATTGAAATAAGGGGCAAATGTGTGTGGTGTGGGCAGTGATGAATTATGTCCTGTATATTAATACTTCTCCAGGACTTTCCCAATGAAAGTATTCCTTGGTAGATTTTCTTTGTTAATGTAATGTAGAGTAAAATAAAGACCTGATTCTAACTGCTGTATTTCATAATATATGTAAGAGCCTGACTTTCATTTTACGTCCAACACAATGTCACATAATCAAAATATTGTCTTTCTGTCTTAAACAGATGGTTAAGGGTTAATGCCTCTTTTATCTGTAAAGAGTTAAAAAGTTCACCTAGCCTAGCTAACACCTGACCAGAGGGACCAATGGGGGAACAAGATGTTTCAAAAGAAAGGAGAGAAGTTTTTCCTTTTGTTTAGAGCTTGTTTCAGCCAGAGTGAAAAAGATCAAGAAATCAGCCTCTTATCAGAGTAATTTCTTTTAAGAAAGGAATAAATAGGTTTGTTTATTTCTTTGTAACCTGTCTTATGCAATTAGAGGTAGAATCATAGTGGGTATTTGGGTATTTTTTTGTGTAACTAAATTTGTGCCATGCTGTGTTTTGAATCTGTCTGTGAGAGTAGCTGGTATGCTAATCTCTCCCAGAGTTTTTTTTAACCTTTTTTCTTTAATTAAAAGCCTTTTTTCTTAATACCGGATTGATTTCTCCTTGTTCTAAGATCCAAGGGGTTTGGATCTGTGTTCACCAGGGAATTGGTGAAGTCCCTCAAAACTAACCAAGGGAAAAAAGTAGTGCTTGAGGGATGGTGGCAGTGATACCAGATGTAAGCTAGTAATTAAGCTTAGAAGTGTCCATGCAGGTCCCCACATCTGTACCCTAAAGTTCAGAGTGGGGAAGGAACCTTGACAATTTCAAATTAACATTTTTTTTCCTCATCTAACTCTAGCCTAAGAGTCAAATATTTGTCTACAGGGGAAAAAATAGTAGTGATTCCAGCTCGAGAAAACACAATTTAGAAAATGTGAGACTACTTTTGATCCATTGGCAGGCAATTCAGGTAGACGAAGAACAATCTGAATTTTCTCTTCCCTCTTTTTTCCCCCCTCAACTTCACGGGTATGTTTATACTACAATCATGGGCTGTGATTGCAAATGGAGTAGATATCTGTTTTTGCTTTAATCTAGCTATCTTGAGTTCCAAAACAGTGAAGCTGTGGTGTTGAACCCTGGATAATTACTCACAGGGCAGCCCACACTGAAGCATGTACTATTGCGCTCCAGAACCAGAGCTAACTAGATCAAAGCTAGCTTGGGTAGGTCCACCACAGCTGCAATCATACCCTGTGATTGCAGTATAGATGTACCCTACTTGAAGACATAGAAAGTTTGTCCCACAAAGCCAGCAGATTCCTGACACCTATGCTTTGACTCCTCCTAGGCAAATAAAACAAAACAATCTGCACAAAAGCAGCAAAGAGTGCTGTGGCACCTTAGACTAACAGACCTATGTTACGTCTGTTAGTCTATATGGTGCCACAAGACTCTTTGCGGCTTTTGTGCAGATCCAGACTAACACGGCTACACCTCTTTGTGCAGATAATCAGACTCTGTACCTCCAAACAGGCTTCTGACTTCTTCTAGCTCCATGGCAACCCTGTAAGTATGTTGATGCAAAAATTCTTCCTCCAATTGCTGCCCTAGAACCTCCACTGTTGGGGAGGGGTTTATAGTGCAGAGGGGGAATGAATTTATTCTCTCTAGGTCCTTGCTAACAAGACATACAGGAATTCACGGTCTAAGGGATAAATGATGTTGAAGTAAGAGATTGTCCCCTTACCTCTCACAGAGTATATGGCCCAAAATGCACACACCTCAGAAGAGGTTTATAGGGTCTGTGGAAGAGGAGAACTGATGCTGAGGAGTTGGGCCACACCTGTTCACCTACCCATCTAGGTCCACCATGTTCTCCATCCCTTGCCAGTAAACCTATTTTGGGCAAAGAGTAGAAAATTAACCTTCAAATATTTTGTTTTTTCAATCTGCTCTCCTACAGGCATCTTTCATTTTTAGCCTCTGCTTTTCCAATGATATAGGAGTGTTTCATTATAATCCTGATAACCTACCAACAATAGCTAAGTATCAGAGGGGTAGCCGTGTTCGTCTGGATCTGTAAAAGCGGCGAAGAGTCCTGTGGCACCTTATAGACTAACAGACGTATTGATACATGAGCTTTCGTGTGTGAATACTCACTTCATCAGATGTATTGGAGCATGAGCTTTCATGCATGATGTATCTGTTAGTCTATAAGGTGCCCCATGACTCTTTGCTGCTTCAACAATAGCTAAACAACCATTTTAATACACAGCACTTCTTATTCCTGTACAGAATTCTACATCTCACAAATGTACAGCTTTCTAAACCTTCAGGGATGTTTTGATGCTATCACTTGAAATTGGCTCATCATAATTTATCTTCCAAGGAAGTAATATACTGCAGGTCGACCATTATAAATCCAACTTCTGTGAATCTCTAAATTCTTTGGTTTCCAGCTGATTCATTAAGTTTCTCAAGTATTTTTTCCATCTTGTAAAGGAAGAAAAAATCCAGGTTTCATAGCAGTAGCAAAGACAGGAATTTGAAATGGAGCAGAACTCAGAACAGAGCCTATGAACTCAAAAGTTTGCTTTTCCTTCTAAATTGCTGGAAAAAACCTGCACAGCAAATTATGACTATTTCTATTACACTAGCATCCGGAAGCCCCGTGAAGGGCAGGTCCTCTCTGTGTGCGTGTGTGTGACTACTGCAGACACATAATAAAGGGAAGCCCAGGCCGAAAGAGCTTGCCTTGATCCTGCACCAAGTCCATATGAGTGAAGCCTTTTGCCTGTGTGGAACTGCCAAAGTCAGTGGGGCACCCTACAAGCACAGGGATCCACCTTCATTCATTCATTTTGCAGTTTGGGACCCTAAATAATGGTGTCTGCTCCCTGAAACCAAAGCTGGCACTGAAGTATCAGGCCCTTTGAGTGATATTCTTGGTGTGAATGATCCTGAGTACATCCTATACCAAATGAAAAGTTTTTTCCAGACTATACCTTAGTTTTCTGGGTATTTTTGAAGGTACATATCAAGTAGTTAATGTAAGTTGAGACTCAGGAATTATCCCTTGCTGGCTGAATGAAAACAATGTTTAGGTTTCAGAGTAATAGAATGAAATCTGGCTTTGAGGATATGGAAACTTCAGTTTCACAGTGAGGAGTCTTGAACAAATGGGAAGCTTCTCATAGTTAGAATAACCTAATTGAGTTATAACATTTTGCTGCAAAATTCTTGGATATCAGCCATCCAGGCAGGGGATTGCTTTACTTTGTGAGGATTTGACCTGCATAGAGAAGTATGCCTTGGAAAAAACAATGCTGTTCAGGTATTCTTTCATCACTGGCAAATACCTTTCAACAGCCACTTACTTTGGAGAGTTTTCTCATCAGCTTCTAGCATGTCACATTGGCCATTTCATTTTACTGCATAGTCTCACAGAAATATGCTCTTAAAGCACCACAAGTACCTCCCAATAAGGGAGGCTGCTCTGACAGAGGCTAGAGGAAGAGCTTTCTGGCGTAGAGATAGTATAGGAGGCAACAGATCTGCTGAGCAACATGAGCCAATGTGAGCACATTACTTCAGTGCTCTGCACTGCACTAGCTCACCATGGAATACAGAGTCAAATCCAATATACTGATCTGGATATTCAAGCCTTTCATGCCATAAAATTCTCCTTCCTTGACAGGACATCTCATGACAGCTGTGTTCCATGAGACTAATGTCTAAGGGAGGCTTGTAAGCACAAGGAGACAGAACTTTCAAAACAGCTGAACTTAAACTGAGGAACTTGCTTCCAGAAGAGAGAAGAATTACTGTCCAGCTCACTGCTTTCAGAACTCAGTGAAACAAAAGGATTACTGAGCACTTTCTCTTAATTTTCTTTTAAAATAAAATTCAAGCCATTGTCCTGTGAATGGAGGAGCAGGGAAACAGAGAGAGAGAGAGCTATATCTTTATTTAATAATTGTGACGTGCTCGGATACTAAATTGGTGGATGCTGGATAAAAATCTGGAAAAAATAAATTAGATACCAATAGATATTTATCAGTATCTATCCATCACTCTAGGTCAGGGGTTCTCAAACTGGGGGGTTGGGACCCCTCAGGGGGTCATGAGGTTATTACATGGGGGGCAGAGGCTTTCAGCCTCTGCACCAAACCCCACTTTGCCTCCAGTGTTTATAATGGAGTCAAATATATTAGTGCTTTTCATTTATTAAGGGGGTCACACTCAGGCTTGCTATGTGAAAGGGGTCACCAATACAAAAAAAGTGAGACACTGCTCTAGGTGCTCATACACCTTGCCAGAATTGTAATGGCTGAACATTCTTTATGTATTGATAATGGTAAGCTATCTAGGTACCTACAAATCTCATCACCATAATGTCTAATCTGCTCCTAATTTTTGATGCCATGTTACTACCTTCCTATGAAAGGCTAGCAAAGAGTGAGGATTACTCTTCCATTGAAAACACTGGGATTCTTCTCAGTTTTGAGAAGTTCATGGAAAACTTTTTTTTAATCACCCTTTGGCAATACTGACTTGCTTTTTTCACTATAAGTAACTTGTAGATAATGCAGGAAAACTGCATTGTGGAAACCATTAGTGTTAAATAGTTAAAACAATATAACACTAGTCCTATGCCACACATCTCTCAGGAGTGCTCATAATCCCTCATGCTCCTGAACTGGATGAAAGTTTATAATGACCTTTAAAAAGCAAGCATGCTGTGGCACTCAGTTATCGGTTGATCACTGCCTACAGCCTTAAGCTCTTGAAGATGGCAAGAACATGTGTTAGAAAATAGGGATACATACCCCAATCAGCAAAGCACATAAGTATACAGTTAAATCAATCCTAGTTTGACAAATCACTAAGCATGTGCTTAAAGGTAAGCATGTTCTTAAATGCTTTGCTCAATGGTATGGATTGCTGAACTGATGTCCCTTTAATTTTAAAATGGGTTGATTATTTCTGTTGGATTTTTTCCCATTAGCTTCAAAGAGCTTTGGATGAAATTCTGGTACTGTTCACTAGTGAAAACTGAGTAAGGGACCTGAAATTTGTGCAAATTCAAAAATAATCCACAGGCATAAAATACTAATTTTCCTATTACTTTGAGAAGATGGCTCTGGTTGAGCATAAGTTTCAGATTGAAAATTTATTTAAAAATTCAGGGCTTTCTTTATATCAATAGCTTCAAACTTAATCTTGGATATTTGTTTGACTACAATTGCACTCCACAAATAAGCTCTATCAATTCATATATTTTTGATATTCATTTCTTCTATCCCTTTTGGAAATTATAGAATTTAATGAAGTAGCTTCTTTGGAAGGGTAATTTTATATCAATGTAAGAACCTATAACACTTAATTCAGAACATCTTTCTATTAGGTGTTTCTGTTTTAATTACTCTATAGAATTCTATGTCAGGGATATAATATTCTGTGGAATTCTAAAGGATGCTCTTAAAAACCTAGAGAAGTTGTTTGCTGTTTAATCTCTTGTGGGGAAAAGTCCTACAGGTTTTCATGAAAAATAGCAAGAAGGGGAGTCAATATATATAGTCTGCAGGAGATACTACTATATTGTCCGAGACTGGTGTTACTTTGGCAATGGCAAACATAGATGGCCATAATTTAAAGAAATAGCTTTTCCATGTATGATGTAGTCTTTTATTTCATTCCCTACCAGGGCTAAAAACAAGTGCTGTGTGCTTTGCTTGGAAAGCTAGGAATCGCTCTCTTTTTTCAGTGGTATAAAATTTCCATTTCTGACCCAATGGGTCATGATACATGTACTTTAAGTCTGTCTCTGGTGCAAAACTCAGGCCAGTATTGTTCCAGGAGACACACATTTGTGAAACGGGTTTTAAAAATGGTGACTTGTACAGAATTTTAGCATATATCCAAGTGTGAATGGACTAGTAGCCTGAGACTAAGCCTGACACTAGTGCAGATTAAGTATCCAAAGGAGCAAAATAAATGTTAGGGCACGTATGTAATAGAAACCTCTGCAGCATCTGAAGGGTTGTCCTATGATTTTGTTTATAGACAAATTGTTGCATGGGTAGCAAAATACCTAGATTAGCTATAGGTCAGCAGAACACCATTTTTGCAGACACTTGAATCTTTGATATGGAAACCTAAAACCTAAAACAAATACACATGGTGGAAAAGGTCAACGTTGCTCAACATGGTATGAGCCAACATAAAAATACTGCTTTCTACTAAAAGGAAACAGTGTACTGATAGCAGAAAATATATAAACAGGAAAAAAAAAAAGCCAGATAATCTCATTTGTTTTCTGGAGAGAAGGGTTTCCCCTAGCCTGCTAAGTCTGTTCTTAAACATCTCAGAAAACAGTTTCTTGAACAGAAAATACCAGTGTTAATCCATTCTCATGGCAAGAACAGAAAATGGCACATCAATTATTTGTCCTGACAAACTAATGGGAATGGGGAAAGGTACAATCTCATTACTAACTTAATCTTCTGGCAGTTCTTGGATGCAGTACAAGTGATGCTATCAATCTGGAAACAAAAGGATTATTTTTGTGTCAATTATACAAGCTCAAATACACGACACATGAAGTGGGTTGATCTAAAAAGCCATGGCACCGTAGAAGTTCAGGGTGGATAGTATTCTGTTGGCAGTGTGTAACTTGTTTGTTTAATGAGATTTGTCATGCAAGTATGCATAGCTTCCTCTGTTTCAAATGTGTGCTTTTGCTGCTGCCATACAACTTGTTCTGTGACTACTGACATCTTTAGCAAAGGAAGTTGCTGAACTTTAGCTGACATTGCTCTGAGTTTACTTTTATAATTAGTCTCTCTCCTTTCTGTCCCCTCCCCTTGGTTAGTTGTCAATAAAATGGAAATTGATATTGTATGTACTTAAAGGCTGTTCCATAAAACCTACATTTTGAATCTGTTTCTGCTAACAGAAGGAATTCATTGGGCCCGATTCTATCATCTATGCTCATGGAACTCCATTGACTTCAGTGTGGTTGTAGAGGTGTGGGCAGAATTCGACCCATTGACTCCAGTTGGAGTTGAACTCTCTCTCTCTCTCTCTCTCTCAAATCATTGGACAAACTCTTTCTTGAATGAAAGGTATCAGGCTGCCCCTCTTCAGTTTAGTGTTTATCCAAGGGAAATGTAAACAGGAGGAGGAGATCCAGGCTGCAAATGTAAAGGGGGTGTAGTGTCCCATTTTCCCAGAAGATACTCCTTTTTTTAAACTGAAATTCCCAGGCATCACTTGGACCAGTTTGGAGTTAACTTTTTGAACACATCCGTAAAGGAAGCCAGGCTATGTCAAGGTCTGTAAGCGGGACTTTGCTTTCCTTGTGTGGTAGATTTATGTTGTGTAGTGATTGAAATGATTGAGTAACATCTAGAAGTATGTGTAAGAATTGCTAAAATAAGACACTCACTCTGATGTTGTAACTTTAGAACTGTCTTGAGTAAGGAGTGGAGTGTTTCCCTTGGTATCTGAGACTTCAGAATAATTAAATTCAGAAGCTATGTTGCTAATACAATTAGCATTTTCATAACAAGAGTAAAGTGAAAGTTAAGGATGAAACTCCTTTCCAGTGTGAAAAGAACTCCTTATACGTATTGGTTTGAGTGACAACATTCAGATTTTGAACACCCCACAAGCTTATGGTTCTGATTTGGGCCATGATAAAAACAAATCCTAATTTGCTACATTTGGGTCCAGGATAAGGTCTGTTTTTGCATCCTCACTCCCAACATTCAGAAGTCTATGTCCTAACTAGTGACTTGAAAACATCAGTGTCGCTTTCTCAATTGTTTAGATAAATATTGAGTGAGCTACAGTCTTTACTGAGACACAGCTCTTGCTCACATAAATGAAAAGTTTAAAAAAAAATTCAGGTGGAAGCTTGTAAAATAAGCTATTTCTTAGAATTCAGAACAATAACACACAGAACCCAAAAACAGAGAGCCAAAGCAGGCTGCTCCCTAAAACAGAGCTGCACAACTCATCCCAGACTGTTAGCAGACTGCTGCTAGGCACAAAATGCATGCTTCTCCACAAAGCCTCCTAGTCTGCAAGCCAGATCAGAGAAACCTTCTGAGCATTTCTAGTGAGAGCATGCAATTTCAGTGCAGTATTCAGTAACTGCAAGAACATGAATCTGTTCAACTGCTGCCAGTAGGGTGACCAGACAGCAAATGTGAAATTGGGAGAGGGAGTGGGGAGTAATAGGACCCTATATAAGAGACCCAAAAATTGGGACAGTCCCTATAAAATCAAACATCTGGTCACCCTAGCTGCCAGCCTCAACAGGCTCGGATAAATCCCAGACAAGCCCCCAGTTATGTGACTACCAACACACTAGAGACTGAACAAGGGACCTCTAGAGCTGAAAGCATGAGTCTGTGTTTCAGCTAATGAGGCAGACTCTGTAACTGGGGGCTATAACAGACTCCTCTGAATCAGGCACTGATAGGAACTTGCAGCTCTCGCTGATCAGCAGCTTAGAACTGCACAAGTAGGAACTCGGGGAAAGGTGAGAAGTCTCACCCATGCATACTCAACACAAGAGTTAGTTAGTTACAGTTCCTGGGTTGAGTAGCACAGGATTCCTTTGTTCACTCCCCCCTGACCCATGAAGCACATTACCCCAAATATGCAAGTAGAGGTAGCTTGTCTATGTGCTAGGTGGACTTGGGGGGTGGACACTCAGAGCTATGCCTTTAAAGGCATAATCTGTACATCAAATATGTATTGAATGTAAAAGGAGAGAACCTCCATTTTTAAATGTTATAAAACCATATTAAATAACCAGATCCTGTCTTGTATGTATTCCCCTTTCAAAATCATTCATTAGGTAATAAGTATGCACAGCATGTACTCAGGATCAGTCCCTTTCATCTTTTGTAACCACTTCTAAGAATTCCATACAGAGTTATGTCTAGCCAACGTTCCCATTGTGAGACATACTGACAAAGATTTAGGAATGTCAAACCTCAAGCTGAAATCTCTGCTTGTGAGTTGAGGTGTCTTTGTTTAATCTTTTACACAGCATCTGTGCAACACTTGTGATTTTAGTCTTGCATTTGTCTAAATAGTAACATTTATATGCAGTTTTTGTATTTAATTTTGTCTAATGAATAATCTCTGTAGCAGTCATAATACCATGCACAGTAGCGCATGCATAGTCACTCATTTTGACATTTCTTCTTTCCTGTCAGTAATCTGACAAAAAAAATAAACTAGAAAAGGGAGATCGATTAATCACAAAGTGTCTCCTGCTGCTGTGGCAACAAAATTATCTTCCCTATACTACATCTCAGTATTCTTGACATCTGTCATAAAAACTAAGATCATGCATATTTATCTGCTATTAAATAAGAGCCATCTTAAAACAAATTCCTTTGCTATTCCTAGGGCCGTGTCAAATGAAAACATCAACGTATTGTCAAGGTGTCCAACCTTTCACATTACTGCTAGTTATATAGGCACATCTTTGCTCAGATGTTTACTGCTGGGGACTGTTTTCAAGCTTGAAGCTGAAGAACAGACCTGGATGCCAGGCATTGATGGTCCTGGCCAATGTGAAAGTGCTCAGGGCCTCACAGGATTGGGCCCTGTGTCTTGACTACAGCTGGATACTGGGAAAGGCATAATTGGCCTAAGTCTGTTCCCAGTGAAGCCAATAGCAATGCTTTTAATTCAGTGACAAGTATCAGAGGGGTAGCCATGTTAGTCTGGATCTGTAAAAGCAGCAAAGAATCCTGTGGCACCTTATAGACTAACAGACATTTTGGAGCATGAGCTTTCGTGGGTGAATACCCACTTCATTGGATGCATGAATTCAGTGACAGAATTTCAATAAAGCGCTAACCTCATCAGTGAAACAACAAGGAAAAAAGCTTAAAGTAAATAGAGATTGAGTTCTGCCTTGATTGATACCTTTGCACACCAGTTTGACCCAGGTGTAGATAAGTCACACATTTTCCATTTGATCAGAGAGCTAATCTTTGACCCCTCCCCAGCTGGAAGGAAATGACCATGTGCAAAGTCATACTTTGTTCCCCAACAAATTTTCAGAGGGGAGGAAAAGGACATTTCTTCATGCAGTTAGTGTATCTGTGCTGGTTTGTAGGCAATGCCAGGAACTGGAACCTTACCACAAAATCTTACGTACAAGTTTTTCAAAAGCTCCTTTTTTGTTGTTGCCGTGTCTTTCCACAGCTAGAGGTCATCCAGTGGAAGAAGTGAGGGAGCCTTTAGCTGCAGCTTATTTGACTCAGAAACCAGCAATACCAGAAATTTGATGGAAGAATCTGTTCTAGTGAGACTTATAGAATACTGAAGTTTATGCAACTCAAAGTGTTCGGACCACTGTGTGCTGCTGTACTAAATTGTCCCAGTTTCCCTGAAACTTTGAAGATCTGTGTGAGGATCTGTTTGTGTCCGTCAGGTATTCATCCCAGAAGAGACAGTGTGTTCCTAGCCTCAGTATGTAGAATAGTAATACTCAGTCTCTGGGCCCTATTCTCCATGGCTCTGTGGGCTGTGAGTTGTTTACCTTAGTACAAAGTGGATGTAAAACACCACCATTCTGATATGGTAATATTTTGCATTCCTTTTGCACTGATGCTCTCACAAGGTGCATAGCAGTGAAGACTCAGACCAGGGTTAGCTCCAGGGTTTTAGCCACCAAGTGCCGGGGAGAGAGGGGAGGGGAAGCCATGATTGGCAGCAGTTCCACCATGCTGCTTTCTTGTTTGGTGGCAGGTCCTTCCCTCCAAGAGGGACTAAGGGACCCATTGTTGAAGAGCCCAATGGACTGCCCCTTCCCCTTGGTGGCCCCAAGCACCTGCTTGCTGAGCTGGTGCCTGGAGCTGGCCCTGAATCAGACCCTGTGTCTGCAGAGCCATGCTTTGCCTTTTTGGGACCCCATATGTGACTTTTGTGCAGCTTGTTTTAATCATCACTTACTGCTATGGACAAAGATAGAAGTTGCCATGAGTTCTTCTTGCCCTTCCAAGCTGCCAGGAAGGAGGGGAGAAGAACTCCTTTCTCTGAGCAAATACCCAGGAAGAGATGAGCACAGAGTAAATACTGTGGCTCTCAGGACTTCCAGTCACCAGAAGATAAACCGTAAACATAGTCACAAGCTGACATTGTGATGCCATGATTCAGACATTACAATGCAGTTTTTGGCAATGACATTACCTTGCAACAATGCAATGTCACATCATACACCGGAGCTGCATTTGCTGGCAAATTGTCTCTCGAGCTCTTCAAGGCTAATATCGCTGAAGTAGAATAGTGAAGTGAGGTCAAAATGCCAGAAAGCACCAACAAAATGTGTTGCCTTTTCAAAAGGCAATGCCACAGTGAAACCATTTGCAGAGCTCTCATTCACACTCATGGGAAGTGCATTTTGCACTGTACAAGTGTGTACTTGCATTCTGCTTCACTGTAAATGATGTTGCACTATATCTTGGCTCAGATGAATAGGTTCCAAATAGCTCTGACAGGTTTCAGAGTGGTAGCCGTGTTAGTCTGTAACAGCAAAAAGAATGAGGAGTATTTGTAGCACCTTAAACACTAACAAATTCATTTGAGCATAAGCGTTCATGGGCTAAAATCCACTTCATTGGATGCATGCAGTGGAAAATACAGTAGGAAGGTGTGTGAGGAACAAATGGGTGTTGCCATACCAACAATAACACTAATAATCAATTAAGGTGGGTTATCACAGGAGAAACTTTTTTGTAATGATCAGGATGGCCCATTTCCAACAGTTGACAAGGTGGTGTGAATAACAGTAGGGGAAAAATGGCATGGGGAAATAGTTCTTTGTGCAATGATCCATTCAAGCCTATATTAATCATGTCCAGTTTGCAAATTAATTCCAATTCTCCTCTTTGGAGTCTGGTTTTTGAAGGTTTTTTGTTAGTGTATTGTGATTTTGAGGTCTGTAATTGAGTGTTCAGGGAGGTTGAAATGTTCTCCTCCAACAGGTTTTTGACTTGGCCTCTGATTTGTGTCCATTTGGTCTTGTGTAGACTGTGTCCAGTCTGGCCAGTGTACATAGCAGAGGGGCATTGCTGGCACATGATGGCATATTTCATATCGGTAGATGTGCAGGTGAATGTGCCTCTGATAGTGTGGCTGATGTGATTAGGTCCTATGATGCTGTCCCCTGAATAGATATGTGGACAGAGTTGGCAACAGGCTTTGCAAGGCTAGGTTCCTGGATTAATGTTTTTGTTGTGTGGTTGCTGGTGAGTATTTGCTTCAGGTTGGGAGCTGTCTCCCAAGATCTGTGAGGTGAGGGATCATCCTTCAGAATAGGTTGTAGATCCTTGATGCGCTGGAGAGGTTTTAGTTGGGGGCTGAAGGTGACGGCTAGTGGCATTCTGTTACTTTCTTTGTTGGGCCTGTTCTGCAGTAGGTGACTTCTGGGTACTCTTCTGGCTCTGTCAGTCTGTTTTCTTCACTTCGGGAGGTGGGTATTGTAGGTGTAAGAATGCTTGGTAGAGATCTTGTAGGTGTCTCAAGTCACAATACTCCACAAAAAAAATTCAAAAACGGACTCTGAGAAACTGGAATTTGGCGAACTGGACACCTTTTAAAATATTCTTGAATGAAAACTGGGATTGAATGGGTTATTGCACAAAGTAAAAACTTTCCCCATACTATTTTTTTCCCCCTACTGTTGTTCACACCACCTTGTCAACTGTTTGGAAATGGACCATCCTGATCATCACTAAATTTTTTTCTTCCTGCTAACAGCCCACCTTAATTGATTACTTTTGTTATAGCTTGCATGGCAACACTCATTTTTTCGTGTGTATCTTCCTACTGTATTCAGCTGATGAAGCAGGTTTTAGTCCATGAAAGCTTACTCTCAAATTTGTTAGTCTCTAAGGTGCCACGAGTACTCCTCCTTCAAATATCTGTGTAATAATAGTTCCATGGTGAAAACCCCAAGCCAAGCAAAACTTACTCATTTGGGTTGTCTGTCTGGAATCTGAAACTTGGGCCAAGTTCACCAGGTTTTACAGCCCTTTTGAACAATCTTGGCTTGATTTACAGGTTTTGTATTATACTATATGAAAGCTGGTTATTACTTGAAACAAGAGAAAAATGGTGACTTTTTTCAAACTTGATGTTTGGGTTTTGTAAAGATTAGGAAAAGTCTACAGGATTAGGTTATGACCTTTTCCTATGAGTTGATGCAGATATTAACCTTTCTTCTCAGTGTAGTTTGAGAGCACAGAGTCCACTAGTTGAGCAAGATCAAGATAAAAGGTAAAAGTTGTGGTTAGGTCATGGATAGCAAACATGTTAGCTAATGTTACCCTAATGCAGTGGTGCCCAAACTTTTTTTGTCTGGCAGGTGCCAGACGACGAGCCACGGAAGACCATGGCTACGAATGAGCATCAGCCAAAATGCCACTGCCAAGTGGCAACGTAAGTAGGTGTTGCTTGTTGGCAGTATTTTGGCAGTGTCATCCAGAGGTGTTGCTGCCAAAAATCAGCAGCATTTCGGAGGTGATGCCTCTGAATGACGCTGCTTGTCGGCAGCATTTTGGTGGATGCTCGTCCACTGGCCAGTGCGTGAGCGCACTTAGATGCCCCGGTGGGCACCATGGTGTCCACGGGCACTGTATTGGGGACCCCTGCAACATAAACCTAATTTAAACCTTCATAGGGGACAAACCTACTGAGAAGCTTCCTGTGGAATGAAACTGCAGTGCCCTGCTCAGCTCCAGTAGTACTGGATAACCGTAATAGCAAATGAGTGCAGTTTCAAATCCTGGCATAGGTAGAAACAAGTCCTAGATTTGGGCAGGTGGCTCTTGGACAATGTGTACCTCAAGATGTTACATTCCTGAGATTAGTTTTGAATGGCCTTACCGTTTTTTGCTTTTGCCTTGTTTGCTTGTAATTACTATCTGTAAGCATGCCAATACAATTTAGTTAGATTCCTCAGGACTTCACAGGAAATGGTTTTCTAATCAATGCATGCTTTTAGAAAAACCAATGGTTACGTTGAGCAATGGTTGTTTGCTTTATTTCTTTCAGTGTTTGCTGGGCAGCTACAAAAAGTGTATCCATGCTTCTTAGAGACACATATCAATCTTACAGAATTCAAAAGCCCCCCTTATCAATGTGAAAATAACTTGCTTCCAGTTGGACCAGAGAATTGCACAATTAAATATTAAAGGAATTAAATCAAAGGAAAACAGGAATAAGTCAACATAACATGATTTCCTACCAAGATATTTAACTTTTTAGAACTAAATTTCTGTTCTGAATTAGCTTTCGTGGGTGAATACCCACTTAGTCAGATGCATCTGACTATGTGGGTATTCACCCACGAAAGCTCATGCTCCAAGATGTCTGTTAGTCTATAAGGTGCCACAGGATTCTTTGCTGCTTTTACATATCCAAACTAACACAGCTACCCCTCTGATACAGTTCTGAATTAGTTACCTTATGTACCTATATTCAGCCAGGGTAGTCAGAGGGGAATTAGGCAGTTGGTTTTAGTTTGTTTGAGGGCAATTTTAACTGGCAATTTCCTTCCTCAGTGTCTCTTTTGTGGCTTGTTCTTACCTCAAAAATTGATTTCTTGGTACTTAATCCTTATATCAATCGATTATTTGTTGCTAGTAGAGGGCAAAGTGTGGCATAGGACTGCATAGAACTGCTGGAGTATGTCTGACGTGGCAATGATATTTACCCCTGTCAAATGATCCACATTTCTCAGGTCACTTTTCCACTCAGACCTGTGTGCAATTCCACATGACTTTTACTACAGCTCAACTGTTCCCTTTCTTGCTTTCTGTCTGCCCAAGCTTCCCCTGCCCCCATGTTTGATATAGATTCAGATGCAATGGATGGAAGAAATGTGGCAAACTTACAGCTTCATCTGTTGGTGCAAGTGGAGTGGAACAGTGAGGCAGTATTAAGAAATGCTAAATTGCATAGCTTAGTTTGGAAAAAAGTCAGGATAGCAGTTTTTTTCTCATTGTGATAGTTTTCTCATGTGTAGTGATTTTTCTTTCCTTTTTAACCAAGCATGGAAAATATAGTTGTGATCAAGCTTTGATTATTTCAATTTAACTATCCACAAATATTTATTTCAAGCAGATCAGATATACATTAAGTTTGGCTAGAATACAGTCCAAAACCCTTACATTTCTTCTCCCTTGCAAGGTGAATTCACTCAATAAACATTGACCTCCTGTTTTAAAAATCCCTGTTCTGCAAGACAAGTGGAATTTTAAACTGTACCTGCAATCCATCAATTCATTGGTACCAACATCTTATTCACGTGGCACCCATGACCTGCCTAGCTACCTGCAAAGACTTAAGTTGGGACTTGGGAATGTTGAAGATAAATTGCTGGGTTTGGACCATTTAATAGATTTTCACAGTTGTAGCCACCTAATTCTGTTACGTTTCATTTTAGAACCCTATAGGCACAGTCTTGCAAAACATGCGAGTGTCAGTTCTTCTGGGGAAAAAAACTTATACATGAGTTTAAAGAGGCTTGCAGATTATTTCTAAAAATGTAGAAATCCTGCCAGTGGACAGACAGTTTGTCTTGGCTATTGAGGGTAATCTTGTCTGAAGTGGAGTACCAAATGATGCTGCTGTAGCTACAGTGGTGTTTGAAAGTTCTTATCAAGCAGAAGCTATTTAAATATCATTCTAGTAGCATGGCTTAGTGCCCTATGGAAAGAAGCTATTTCTGAGCTGGTGAGATGACTTACCAAATGAAACATCAATAATAATTTCAGTAGTACCAAAGGTTTTATAACCATAAATCAATAGCGGATACTTGAGAAAAGGAAATGTGTAAAAATAACAAGGTGTTCTGCCCCTCTTAGGGATAGTGAGCTCTTTCTGAAGCAGTACCCCCTTCATGAGCAGGTGTTGGAGGCCCTGCAATAGGGAATTATCAGATCTAGCCAGGGGGTTCAGGGACTTCTTGATGAGCACCTGATTCTATAAAGATTGAAAAACTTATTAGTCATGGATACCAATAGGAAGCAGGTTGTCTTTATGATGGGCTCTGGAGTCCTCGTATAGGCCATCTGACTGAGAGAGCTCTTGGGAGCAGATAGGCTCTAGCAAGGTAGGCCTGGAGAAAAGGGAAACTAATGGTTGGATTTAAATTTGAATTTATTTTCATCTTGCTGAAGATTGATACAATTTTTAAAGCTGAAGCCCTGAGAAAATGGCCTGAACCCAACTCTGGGTGTAGTGCCCAGTCCTTCATGGGCTGGAGAGAGAGACCAGCAGCTTACAGCCCCCTCAAACTTTGTAGCTTAAGATTCAAGCCACTTTAGAATATGGGTGTGCAACCCTTGGCATTCTCCTGTGTGGTTCCATGGGTTCTTCCTAGAGTTAACACTGACCAGATAACATGCTCTTAAATATGACTACTGTCCTCCATATGAAGGACAAAATTGTGTCCAACATCATGGTAGTTAAAGTGTGTGTGAGACATTTATTGTAGACGAGGCCAGAGGGAATAAAGAAGAGAGAAAAGAGCCTTGTGAGCTGAGCTAGTTGGATAATGGGAGTGATTTTTCCACTGAACATTGGCTTAAAAAAAAATCTTAGCTTTTTGTTTAAAAACAAATTTGGAAAATGTATTTGTTGCAAAAATGAGAACCAAATAATTTTCAGCTAAAAACCTGCCACAACGAAAACATTTTTGATTTCAGCATGCAATTTTTTTCAACAAGCTTTCTTATGAGAGAAGCTAAACCACTAATTTTTTTTCCTCTGAGGCGTGTATGCTGCTGCTGTTATATAACAAAGTGGATCCTAAAGGGAGATAGGGTAGTCAGCACTCAGGATTTTGTACATGCCTCTTAGCCAACATTTAGACGAGGGATTTAAAGTAGATGACCCTTGTGGTCCCTTCTGATCCTGTGATTCTGATATTGGATGTTTCCCATCCATTGTTAAAATGAGAGGAATGTATTCTGTGGGCTCAGGGCTTCAGTCATGGTTCTATTTAGCATCCTTACCGCCAGCTCAAGGATGCAATTGACCTTTTCCCAGATTATTTACTCTAGCTAAGTAGAACTCTCATTTGGCTGTATACTCAGTTTAAGAGAACTCCTACTAAGATTGAGGAGACCCAGAGACAACAGGCCAAATTCTGATCTCAGTTACACTAGCATAACTGCTTTTGTAAGAAATGCTTCCAAAAAATCCCAAATGCTAGCTCACCATGTGTAGTGTAGAAGTTATGTCAGAAATGAAAGTGAGGATGTTTGGACCTAGGGGTTGAAGTGATGGCAGTTAGGACTAGTGGTTAGAGGCAGAATAAAGAGTCAGGAGCGGGGTTGGAACAAGGTAAAAGTAGTGCTGGAAGCTAGGCTGGTGCAAAAGCAGGGCTGGAGCAGGCTAAGGCCTTTGGAATCTGTCCCTACTATCGCACAAAGCACAGCAAAATAGACAATGGATTTCGGGAAGGTGGATTTTGGTAAGCTGAGAGCTGATAGGTGAGGTCCTATAGGAATCAAAACTGAGGGCAAAAACAGAGGAGAGTTAGCAGTTTTTCAAAGAGACACTAAGGACACTACTAAGGGCCCAAAAGCAAGCTATTCTGCTGGGTAGGTGTCAAGGTAGGAAAGATTGGAAAATTTGGCAAAACACCACCTTGGCTTAACCACAAGATCTTGCATGATGTAAAAAATAAAAAGGAGTCATATAAAAAATAGAAACGAGGACAGATTACAAAGGATGAATATAGACAAACACAGGAAGGCAAGGGCAAGATTAGAAAGGCAAAGGCACAAAATGAGCTCAAACTTCCTATAGGAATAAAGGGAAATGAAGACTTTTTATCAATACATTAGAAGCAAGAGGAAGACCAAGGACAGGGTAGCCCCACTGCTCAGTGAGGAGGGAGTAACAGTAACAGGAAACTTGGAAGTGGCAGAGATGCTTAATGAATTGTTTCGGTCTTCACAGAGAAGTCTGAAGGAATGCCTAACATAGTGAATGCTAATAGGAAGGGGGTAGGTTTAGAAGATCAAGTTAAAAATCACTTAGAAAAGTTTGATGCCTGCAAGTCAACAGGGCCTGATGGAATGCATTCTAGAATACTCAAGGAGCTAATAGAGGAGGTATCTGAGCCTCTAACTATCTTTGGAAAATCATGGGAGACACAAAAGATTCCAGAAGACTGAAAGAGCAAATATAGTGCCCATCTATAAAAAGAGAAATAAACAACCCAGGAAACTACAGACGAGTTAGTTTAACTTCTGTGCCAGGGAAGATAATGGAGTGAGTAAGGAAATCATCTGCAAACACTTGGAAAGTGGTAAGATGATAGGGAATAGCCAGCATGGATTTGTAAAGAACAAATCATGTCAAACAAATCTGATGGCTTTCTTTGATAGGATAATGTCTTGTGGATAAGGGAGAATGGGTGGATGTGGTATACCTAGACTTTATCATGCAAGACTATATCAAATGCCTTATTCTTATCAATAAACGAAGCAAATACAACTTGGATGGGGCTACTAGAAGGTGGTGGGTGCATAACCAGCTGGATAACCATACTCAGTAGTTATACCTTTCCAGCGGGACTGGGATCCATTAATAAGTGGGGTTCCGCAGGGGTCTGTTTTGGGACTGGCTCTGGTCAATATCTTCATCAATGACTTAGATATTGGCATAGAAAGTATACTTAAGTTTGCAGATACCAAACTGGGAGGGATTGCAACTCCTTAGGAGGATAGGGTCATAATTCAAAATGATCTGGACAACTTGGAGAAATGGTCTGAGGTAAACAGGATGAAGTTTAACAAAGACAAATCCAAAGTGTTCCTAAGTGGAGCAATCTGTTTCATGCATACAGAATGGGAAGAGACTCTGTAGGAATGAGTACGGTAGAAAAGGATCTAGAGGTTATAGTGGACCACAAGCTAAATGAGTCAGTATGATGCTGTTGCAAAAAAAGCAAACATGCATCCCAGAATCATTAACAGGTGTGTTGTGAGCAAGACATAAGAAGTCCTTCTGCTCTACTCTGCACTGGTTAGGCCTCAACTGGAGTATTGTGTCCAGTTCTGCATTTCAGTTTCTCCACAACTTTCTTGGAGAGGGTCCAGTTAAGAGCAGCAAGGATGATCAAAGATCTTGAGAACATGACCTATGAAGGAAGGCTGAAATAATTGAGTTTCTTTAGTTTGGAAAAGGGAAGACTGAGAGGGGACATGATAGCAGTTTTCAGGTATCTAAAAGGGTGTCATGAAGAGGGAGAACTTTGTTCACCTTGGCTTCTAAGAATAGAACAAGAAGCAATGGGTTTAAACTGAAGCAAGGGAGGTTCAGGTTGGACACTAAGAAAAGTTCCTAACTGTCATGGGGTTAAACACAGGAATAAACTGCCTAGGGAGGTTGTGGAATCATCTCTGGAGATATTTAAGAGTAGGTTAGATAAATGTCTATTCAGGATGGTCTAGACAGTATTTGGTCCTGCCATGAGGGCAGGGAACTGGACTCAACTTTCAAAGTCCCTTCCAGTCCTCTAATCTATGAATAAGCAGAGGAGAGTTCCAGGCCATGACACAGCAACTCATTCTGCTCAGTGTTCTTTTTCCTGTAAGATTTATATACTTACTGAGTCACCAGACAGCTCCTGGCTTGTGGATTGGCTGAAGCCTAATACAGGAATGACTCATCACTGCATGTAATTTCATCAGGCTATAGTTCAGGGATCATAGATTCATAGAATATCAGGGTTAGAAGGGACCTCAGGAGGTCATCTAGTCCAACCCCCTGCTCAAAGCAGGACCAAACCCCAACTAAATCATCCCAGCCAGTGCTTTGTCAAGCCTGACCTTAACTGCTAAGGATGGAGATTCTTCCACCTCCCTAGGTAACCAATTCCAGTGCTTCAGCACCCTCCTAGTGAATTTTTTCCCCAATATTCAACCTAAACCACCTCCACTGCAACTTGAGACCTTAATCCTTGTTCTGTCGTCTGCTACCTGAGAACAGTCCAGATCCATCTCTTTGGAACCCCCTTTCAGGTAGTTAAAAGCAATTATCAAGTCCCCCTCCACTCTTCTCTTCTGCAGACTAAACAATCTCACTTCCCTCAGCCTCTCTTCATAAGTCATGTGCTCCAGCCCCCTAATCATTTTTGTTACCCTCCATTGGACTCTTTCCAATTTTTCCACATTTTTCTTAGTGTGGGGCCCAAAACTGGACACAATACTCCAAATGAGGCCTCACCAATGCCGAATAGGAGGGAATGATGACATCCCTCCATCTGCTGGCAATGCCCCTACTTATATAGCCCAAAATGCTGTTAGCCTTCTTGGTAACAAGGACACACTGTCAACTCGTGTTCAGCTTCTCATCCACTGTAAGCCCTAGGTCCTTTACTGAAGAACTGGTGCCTAGCCACTTGGTCCCAGTGCATGGGATTCTTCCTCCTAAGTGCAGGACTCTGCACTTATCCTTGTTGAACCTCATCAGATTTCTTTTGGCCCAATCTTTTAATTGGTCTAGGTCCCTCTGTATCCTATCCCTGCCCTTCAGCATATCTACCACTCCTCCCAGTTTAGTGTCAACTGCAAACTCGCTGAGAGTGCAGTTCACGCAATCCTCCAGATCATGAATTAAGATATGAACAAAACCAGCCCCAGGACCAACCTTGGGGGCACTCTGCTTGATACCGGCTGCCAACTAGACATGGAGCCATTGATCACTACTCATTGAGCCCAACTATCTAGCCAGCTTTCTATCATCTGATAGTTCATTCATCCAGCCCATACTACTTTAACTTGCTAGCAAGAATACTGTGGGAGACCATATCAAAAGCTTTGCTGAAGTCAAAGAATAATACATCCACTGCTTCCCCCTCATCCACAGAGCCAGTTATCTCATCATAGAAGGCAATTAGATTAGTCAGGCATGACTTGCCCTTGGTGAATACATGGTGACTGTTCCTGGTCACTTTTTCCTCTAAGTGCTTCAGAATTGATTCCTTGAGAACCTGCTCTATGATTTTTCCAGGGACTGAGGTGAGACTGACTATCCTGTAGTTCCCTGGATCATCCTCCTTTCCTTTTTTAAAAATAGGCACTACATTAGCCTTTTTCCAGTCATCCAGGACCTCCCCGATTGCCATGAGTTTTCAAAGATAATGGCCAATGGGTCTGCAATCCCATCCAACAACTCCTTTAGCACCCTCAGATGCATTGCATCTGCCCTCATGAACTTGTGCTTGTCCAGCTTTTCTAAATAGTCCTGAACTATCATAAACCCGTTCATTTAAGCTGACCCCCCCCATGGATAAGTAAAAATGAAAAAAAACTGACATGTTCATCACCTGACCAGGTAATTCAGGGTCGGCAAACTTTGGCTCTCAGGTCATTAGGATAAGCCGCTGGTGGGCTGAGATGGTTTCTTTACTTCAAGTGTCTGCAGGCATGAAAATAAACAGTGTCCCAGTGCGCTAGCTGCTTATCCTGATGAGCCAGGACAGCAACTGGTGGGGAAACTTTTCTGGGGGGAGAAGCTAGGGTTCAGGGGAGTAGCCCAGGACCCCACACTCTTCCCTTCCCAGGGAGGGCCAGAGGAGCATGTCTCCTGCCTGGTTGGAGCTGCTCCGGCAGGCTGGGCAGTGCAGCTACAGCATGTTCCAGTGGGCTGCAGCTGGGTGGCATGGCCCCATCATGATCAGGCTGTGGCCAGGCAGTGTGGCTGCAGCCTGTCAGCCCCAGAGCTGCAGCAGCTTTGGAGGCTGCGAGGAGAGCAGCTGGGCCAGAGTCTCTCCTCTTCCCTTCTGTCTCTGCTGGCTGTGCTGCCTCTCCTTGTTCCTTCTGGGGGTAGGGGCTGTGTCCCACCTCTCCCTCTATATATCCATTCATAAGCTGACCCGTCTCTGGTGCTTCCATATTTTTACTAAAAAAATCAGCTTATGAAGGAGTATATATGGTGGCACTTTGTCCACAGAGGGTTGGTTACCTCTTCCCCATGCTGTGCTGCCCAGTGCAGTAGTCTGGGATCTGACCTTGTTCGTGAATACAGAGGCAGAAAAAGCATTGATTACATTAGCTTTTTCCACATCTTCTGTCCCTAGGTTGCCCCCTTCATTCAGTAAGGGGCCCAAACTTTCCTTGACTTTCTTCTTGTTGCTAACATAGCTGAAGAAACCCTTCTTGTTACTCTTAACATCCCTTGCTAGCTGCAACTCCAAGTGTGATTTGGCCTTCCTGATTTCACTCCTGCATGCCTGAGCAATATTTTTTATATTCGTTCTTGGTCATTTGTCCAATCTTCCACTTTTTGTGCAGCAATGATTTCACTGTTAAGCCAAGCTGGTCGCCTGCCATATTTACTATTCTTTCTACACATCAGAATGGTTTGTTCCTACAACCTCAATATGGATTCTTTAAAATACAGCCAGCTCTCCTGGACTCCTTTCCCCCTCATGTTGTTCTCCAAGGGGATCCTACCCATCAGTTCCCTGAGGGAATCAGTCTGTGTTTCTGAAGTCCAGGGTCCATATTCTGCTGCTCTTCTTTCTTCCTTTGTGTCAGGTTCCTGACCTTGACCATCTCATGGCCACTGCCTCCCAGGTTCCCATCCACTTTTCTTCCCCTACTAATTCTTCCCTGTTTGTGAACAGCAAGGTCAAGAAGAGGTCTGCCCCTAGTTGGTTCCTCAAGCACTTGCACCAGGAAATTGTTCCCTACACTTCCCAAAAACTTCTTGGGTTGTCTGTCTGTGCACCGCTGTGTTGCTCTCCCAGCAGATATCAGGGTGATTTTGAAGTCTCCCATGAGAACCAGGGCCTGTGATCTAGTAACATCTGTACAGAAGAGAGCCTCATCCCCCCGGTCTGGTCTATAGCAGACTCCCACCAGGACATCAACCTTGTTGCTCACACTTGCAGTCATACTGCTCACTTGCAATGCAGCTCCTCCACCTTTTCTACCCTGCCCGTCCTTCCTGAATGGTTTGTAGTCATCCATGACAGTACTCCAGTCATGTGACTTATCCCACCAAGTCTCTGTTCCAATCGCATCATAATTCTGTGTGCCAGGACTTCCAGTTGTCCCTTCTTGTTTCCCAGGCTTCTTGCATGTGTGTATAGGCACTTAAGATAACTTGCCAATCATCCTGCTTTCTTAGTATGAGGCAGGAGTCCTCCCCTCTTGTGCTCTCCTCCTCGTGCTTTCTCCCAGCATCCCACTTCCTCACTTACCTCAGGGCTTTGGTCTCCTTCCCTTGGTGAACCTAGTTTAAAGCCCTCCTCACTAGGTTATCCAGCCTGCTTGCAAAGATGTTCTTCCCTCTCTTCATTAAGTGGAGCCCATCTCTGCCTAGCACTCCTTCTTGGAACACCATCTCATGGTCAAAGAATCCAAAGCCTTCTCCAACACAACCTGCATAGCTATTCGTTGACTTCCACAATTTCACGGTCTCTACCTTGGCCTTTTCCTTCTACAGGGTGGATGGACGAGAACACCACTTGCACCTCAACCTCCTTTTTCCTTCTTCCCCGAGCCACATATTCTGCAGTGATCCACTCAAGGTCATTCTCAGCAGTATCATTGGTGCCCATGTGGAGAAGCTGGAAGGGGTAGCAATCTGAGGGCTTGAGTCTCGTCAGTGTCTGTCACATTGTGAAACCTAGCTCCTGACTCACCACCTCACATTTAGCCACTCAGTCACATTAGAACAAAGAGGACACATTCCTATTCCCTATGAGACACATCCTGTTGCCCAAATTCTTTCCCAGTGAAACCAGCAGTATTGTATGGTTTAAGTGAGTAGTGAGATTCATCCTCCAGATGCAGGTGGGCTAGATTTGATATCATTTATACTAGTGTAGTACAGAGCAATTCCACTGAGATCCGAATCTAGGCCTGTGACTGCAAAGTTCTTGAAATAGGGTGGGTTAAGGCTAACCAGGATCTAGATCAGTGGTTGGCAACCTGCAGCCCATCAGGGTAATCCACTGGTGGGCCATAAGACAGCTTGTTTGTTTTTGACTGTGCACAGGCACAGGTGCCCACAGCTTGCAGTGAGAAGTTCCTCCCTTAAACCCCGAAGAAAAGGCCAAGGAATCTACTGAAAGTAAAAGGCATTGGCACAAAGGCTACTTGCTTCTGTACTGCTTCCTGTCTTTTCCCTTTTGCTCGAGTCCTTAGGACTCAACTCTGGCTAACCCCAGAATCTATTTCAGGGGAAAGAGCAGACTCCTGAAGTATTTTGCTCCAGTTTGGAGGGGGATAACCTGGCTTTGTGGCTGGCTAACAGCCAAGGTCTACCCTTCTACCCATGCTTTGCACCTTCCTCATCCATGGATTAGAATATACCCGGTGCCTATATGGAACAAGATTTCATGTTGCTCAAGGGAAGAATGTAAGCATGTCCTAGTAAGCATGTTCTCTCCTCTTCCTCGCCTTTCATGGCCAGAAGTCCTTTTTTGGCTCACCTCTCATTGTGGAAATTGTGTGGTGTATGGTGATCAGTAATTAGAACATTTCCTTGGACTCTCCTACATGCTTTGAATTTAAAAGGCTGTGTAAAGTCTTCCAGAAATGGACACTTTTAAGCTCCCACCTGATGAGTCTGATGTAAGAGCCCTACTTTTCCAGAGCTACTTCAGCAAAGTTATGAAAATATCAGAAAATCCTATTGCTTGCCTATGATTTATTGCTTGCAGTGAATGACAGTCACATTGGCCAGAGTATTTGCATGTTTTGATCTCATATCATCTTTGTATTTGGAATAGGCAGTGCACATTTAAAATCCAACAAGTTAATTTTTGGTTTTATGAGAGACTGAAATGTCTGAAAACCCAAGTGTCTGTCTAAATTAAGACATTGCCCCCTTTGCTTAGCTTCTGATAGGCATAGATGTTTTCAGTCTGGCTGATGGTGAAATCTCCATTTTCTGCTCATAACTGGCTTGAGTAGTCAGTGTTGTACACTTGAATTATATTGGAATTAAGCTTCAAATGGAACATCATGGTAGTTCTTTCATTAGCTATGAATTTATTCCAGAATTTATGAAAAAAGCATTTAAGTTTTTTTTTCTTGTGTAGCTTCTTGAGTTGGTACTTGTAGTTGGCAGGCAGAGATGCCATAGGAACTGTTTAATGTATATATTTGAAGAAAAAGTCATGGTCATGTTTGGTGTTATGCAAATATGTATTCATGACAGAACTTTACTGAAACCAGTGGATGAATCAGCACTGAGGCTGGGATTTTCAAAGAGGCCTAAGGGAGTTAGTTGCCTCCTTTGAAAAGCCTGAGTCTCAGAGTTAAGTGTGGGTCGTCTTGAATAATTAAGCTGCTTCCCAAACCATGGTACAGTAGGAAATACCTTTTTGTATAGTAACTGTAGCTCAGTGACAACTCTTTCAAGCCCATAACATTGCAGTCCATTTTGACTCTATTGCTCTGCATATCTAGGCTGAGACCAGATCTCACTGCTTCTTCCTATATAACACTTCTGAAATTCTCCTCAGTTAGCTGAAAGTCAGTGGAACAAACCAATGTTGTTCCAAACCAGGCAGAGTTATCCCCACCCACCCCCTCACAAATATCTCCATGCTTAGGTTATTTAGTATCCCTGTTCTGCACTGCACCAACTTTGCCATAAATCGCTCTCCAAAACGCAACCCTCTCATCATCATTTATTCTACTGGCTGAGTGTGCTTGAGCCATCTGTTTTTCATTATCAGACAGATGTCTTGCTGCTCTGCAACACACAAAGAAACCCACTGGAATTCAGTGAACAATCTTCTTTAATGAAGGAGCTCAAGATGGGTTTGAGCTGCCCATCAGCTGTTGTTGCCTATTTTCACTGAAGTACCTCTAGTCTCCAGTCCAGACTGTTGATCCAACTTCCTTTATCCCAAACAAGCTGGAGTTGCCATGACTCTTAACAGTTTTTGCAGCTTCTCATCTGATACTTATTCCAATAAAGCTATTAGTTTAATCTCTTTGCCACTTCAAAAGCAATCAGAACTCTAGTGGCTGATGCAAAACGTGGAGTCTCAAGATTTTAGAAATACTAATCTTTCCAGAGGTTAGGGTGAACAGATGTCCAGATTTTTATAAGGATAGTTGCAATTTTTGGGTCTCTTTCTTATATAGGCTCCTAGTACCTCCTATGTCTGTCCCGATTTTTCACTTGCTGTCTGGTCACCCTACTGGAGGCACACAGTGCCACCTTTCTGATTCATTCCCTCTTGATACAATATAAAAATGCTCCATGTGAAAGAATCCACTTTTGTTATTTTGATGGCTAATACTAGAGGCAGCTTGTCATGGTATAATTCTCCACTCTGAACCTTAGCGTCCAAAAGTGGGGTACCAGCATGAATTCCTCTAAGCTCAATTACTAGCTTAGTACTTGCAGTGCTGCCACCAACCAGGAATTCCAGTGCCTGGTACACTCTGGTCTCTCTAAAACCTTGCCTGGGGACCCCCAAGACCCAGACCCTCTGGATCTTAACACAAGGAAAGTAAACCCTTTCCCTCACCATTGCCTCTCCCAGGATTCCCCTCCCTGGGTTACCCTGGAAGATTACTGTGATTCAAACTCCTTGAATCTTAAACAGAGGAAAATTCAGCTTCTCCCTCCTTCTCTATCCCTCTCCCTGAGAGAGAGAGAGAGAGGTTAATTTCTCTGTTAGGATTACTTTCTTTCCCCCTTCCCTCCTTTCTCTCCACTAATTCCCTGCTGAATCCAGACCCCGTCCCCTGGGATCTCTCACCAGAATAAAAAAAAAATCAGATTCTTAAACAAGTAAAAGCTTTTAATAATTTTTACTGTTTTTTCTCTCATCTTTGCAAATTTAAGATGGAATAGGCTACAGGGTTTTTCAGCTATAGACACTGGGAATACCCTCCCAGCCTAAGTATACAAGTACAAATTAAAATCCTTTTCAGCGAAATACAAATTTGAACTCCTTCCAGTCAAATACACACATGCAAATGAAGAAAACAAACATAAGCCTAACTTGCCTTATCTACCTAGTACTCACCATTCTGAGTACATAAGAGCCTGTATCGGAGAGATTGGAGAGAAACCTGGTTGCATGTCTGGTCGGTCTCTCTCTCTCTCTCTCTCTCTCAGAACCTAGAGAGAACAATCACCAAAAACTAACAGCGCGCACACAAACTTCCCTCCCTCAAGATTTGAAAGTATCCTGTCCCCTGATTGGTCCTCTGGTCAGGTGACAGCCAGGCTCACTGATCTTGTTAACCCTTTACAGGCAAAAGAGATATGAAGTACTTCTTCTGTTCTATTAACTCTTACTTATCTGACACACCTATTGCCTTATCATACATAACATAAAGTGCTCTAAACAGCCAGAAGGATTTGTTCAAAAAATTGCGTGTTGGCTAAAACGCTTCAGTTTCTTTAACTCCTAAGGACAAACAGCCCCTCAACACACCTGAATAACCTTGCAAAATTGGCACAGGTTGGTTTGCCCAAATAATTGTGGTGTAATTGTAATGTTAGCATGAAATAAGATATTATCTCTGTAGGATTATTGACTGTTGTGTATTATGATGAATAAAGGTGCACTTGATCCTCTTTCTCTTAGACATGATTCTATCATGGTAACCACAGTCTGAGCTGCATTATTTTTACTATAAAATTTCTTTTGAGTTTGGAATATAAGCAAGTCCCTTCGGTCGGAAGAAGTCTCGAAGTTGTATGAGTTCACCTAGCCCAAATAACTTCTGTTAAACTATTAACATTTAAGTTAAAACAATTACTTCCTCGAGCCATTCAGTAGCACTTATCATAAAACGCATAAACATGAGAAAATAACTGTAAAATACAGTAACTTCTCATTCTAGTAAATGGAATAACTAGGAAGTAACTGTTTCCTGGAAAGGAACTCAGATATTTCTTTTTAAAGGATCTACATAGTTAATTGTCTAGAAGGAAAACATCAGAAAGATTTTAAATAATGGAGAAAACACGGAACAAAATATTCAGGGAACTTAATTGTCCATATGAAGTTTTCTCATGCAGTGGAAAGACCAATCATAGGAAATGGGGCAAAGGTTTCAATTGGACTTTTATGAATTGAGTTAATACTTGAAAAGCCTTAGCTGTATAGGAAATATTACATAACTAGAATTTCTTAAACTTTTATGCTAAAGCTTATAGCTAATTATTTCTAAGATACAGATTCATTAATGAGCTTTGTCACAGGAGAAGCTGGTTCTTTCCAGAGTTGGGATTCAGCCTCATCTGGGCCAGATGAGGGCAGTCAGTCCAGGGGGTCATGCAAGTAAAACATGTGACTCGGAACCACACTGAGTTGAATGAGGGAGAGACTCAAAGAAATACAAATGATGCTTGAACTGCTGTGCAGTTGCCAGGCAAAGGCCCTGACAAATATGAGCCTGGAGGGAGTAAGAACCACCTAAGGCTGGAGTTGGGGGTGGGGAGTGGAAGAACTTTTTGGAGAAGAACCATAGCAGGGACAGGACTAAACCTTCTGCTGAGGGTATGAGCCAACTAGGAAGGTTGGGTGGAAATCTGGTTTTGAACATTGTTAATGAATCAGCCTCCCAAAAGGGAGCGTTTTTGAGAGAGCATCCAGTCTTTGATGTTCCCTTAACTGGGAAATAAGGGGAAATGAGTCAGCAGCAGGACCTGAATCTAGCCTGGGCAGTACTGCTACAAATCTAAATCTTAAAATTCTCTTTAAATGCACCATATGGGCTTGTCTTTATTCAGACAAGAGTTTGGTACCTCACTGAGATTAAAAATTCTCCACCAAGAACATAGGTGCTGTAAAGGTAATAAACATTTACATAAGATGGTTTATATTAGACATCACTAATTGTTCCTCTTGGAAATGTATGCAATACCTTAACATTTTCAGAATCAGTTTAAATACCTTAGTTCCATAGGTTCTATCATTCTACACTGGTTTAAGTATTTTAGTAAATATTGTCTGTACAAGTTTGTAATTCAGGAAATGCGATATTAACTGATTCATCCCTTGATTCATTGTCATCTTATGTTTATACTGAACCAGTATTTGAGGCGCTGAACATGAGAGAAAGCAAAAATTGGGTGTTCAAACCAAGTTTAATTTTGTGCTTTCCTCTCCTGTTTGGTGGTTGGTTTTCTTCCAGCCTTTGATCCTGTGCCAATGATGCACTTTATGAATCAGATCTTCCACTTCCATTTCTGAGACAGTAGTTATATTTTGTGGTGGTTGTCTAATTCTAATGAGTACCAAGGAAATAAATGTGACTGGCTCTTTGATATCAATGGATGAAATGGGTTAATGGGAGGTGTGCCCCCCCTCTTCACAAGGTTGTATATAAATATTACGTAAAGAGAGCAAACTGGGTCCTCCTTTGAGATTTGGTCCTCTTTGTGCCAATTGGGAGACTGACCACAAATGGTCAGCGGAGAATTCTTTGCTGGAGGGGGGGGGAAATGCCATACTGGCTCCAGTGTGCTTGAGTTCATGCCTCTGCTCCCTTTGCCAAGGGCAGGAGCGCTGGCAGCAGAGAGGGTGCATAGGAACTCTATTCCACCGCAACTTTCCTGCACCAGTCATACAGGTTAGAAATCACCATCAGTGGTGCAGCTTAAAGCCGTTGCCAGGCAGCTCTGTCTCACTGTAGCTAGTTTCCAGATTTGGTGAGCAGTAATTGGCTCCCTGGTGCTCCTAATTCTTCTCGTCCAGAAATAATCGGGCTCAACAAGGGGACATTGGTTTAATTAAAAATTAGGGATAAATGGTTAAATGTGTAGCATGCACAAACACACAAAGGACATTAAAATTGAGTAACTTGAATTTTCTCTTTAATTTGGTTGCAATTGCATAAGCAGCTGCTCACTTTGGACATGCAACTGTCATTTGTGTGTGCAATGTAAGTGAACATGTCTCTTTAATGTAACAATTTATATTCCTTTTGATCTCCAGGAGAAGATCCATTGTCATCAGGGCTGGTGCAAGGATGTTTCGTGCCCTAGGCGAAACTTCCACCTTGTGCCCCTCTGCCCTGAGGCGCCCCCCCCGCCCCAGCTCACCCCAAGCACGAGCACCCTAAGCACGCCGTCGCTGCTTCACTTCTTCCACCCCCCAGGCTTGTAGCGCCTAAGCTGATTGGTGCCATAAGGCTGGGAGGCAGGAGAAATGAAGCAGCCACGGTGTGCTCAGGGAGGAGGCGGGGCAGGGGTGAGCTGGGATGGGGAGTTCCCCTGCATGCTGCCCCCCATCCTTACTTACTGCAGGCGGCTCCCCTGCCCCAGCTCCCTCCACCTAAATGCCAGCAGCGACTGGGGTGGCCAAAGATCCAGTTGCTGCTGAAGGAAATAGTTTTTCTCCCAAATCCCAGTGCACTAGCCGACCACCTAGTTCGCCTAAATGGTTGCACCGGCCTTGATGTTGTCATAATTTTAGATAAACATGCAACAGTTATCTTGAAATATTTTTGACCCGATATAAAGTTACCACGCAGTACATATGGTAGACAGCATCATTCCAAAAAACATGTTTTAAATGAATGACAGGGCCAACTGAACTTATCTTTATTTTTCCCAAACAAGCAAGTTTTCTTGTGGGTTTTTTAGAGTATTTTTAAATGACTCAAATGTCACCTGATGATAAAAGTGAAAACTCCAGAGACAGTCTCTTAATCACATAAATGAGAGAGACTCCCCAGGAACATGAAAATGTGAAGAGCAACTACTTTGTATTTTCCTTGGATTTTACATTACCAGTCAGAACACTTTTGGAAATGAAAAAGCTGGTACTAAATTTAGCAAATGGTAAATGCAGAAAGATTAGGAATTTGCTTATGATAAACTTTCTTGGGAATATACAAACAGCAACAGTCCTCCTTATGTCTTGCTTAACCCAGTGCATAAATTACCTTTCCATAAGCTATTTTGAACAACACTAGCCAGACTTTCTGCTCCATTCAGCATCTGCTTGTGCAGCACAGAATGAGGCCATCAGCCAACCCCAAGTGTTCAAAAATCATATAAATGGATACTAAATCATATTTTATTAACCAATATAATACATTTTGAGAGGGGATTGGGAAGGGTTTGGGTTAGAGAAAATTGAGCCTCAAACATCCATGTTAATGGTTCAGGGAACTCATTGGACAACTATTTTAATATTCTTGGATACAAATTAGCTGGTCCTACAGATTTAAAATGTTTAACTTCAATAGCTGCTGTTCAACATCCTTTTGTGGTTTGTCTTCCTGTTTTGGTGCTAGTGGTTGCTAATGCATAGTTTTTTCTTGAGTCTGCAGACCGAAATCATTCCAATCGTTGAAAAATACTTACATGATTGATTCAGTCTGTTTTTGAGTAATCTTCCTGGGATTGATATCACAAAAGTAGATACTGCAAACTGCTTGCCCCAGTTTGTGAGGAGAGAACTTTTAGCTTTTTTGTTTGGCTATTGGGGGAGGCGGGATTGTTTCTGAAAATGCTGGAAGTTCTGGGGCAGCACACAGTTAACTCCTTGTTCAGGAAACTTATTTAAATCTCTGGCTTACATCAAAACAATCTAGGGAAGCCTATAGACTGAGAGCTTTCACTCAGTTCTGATGTTTAGCCAATTTTACCTTCACTGCAGACTTCTTCAAATAGAGTGGACAGATGGAACTATAACAAAATACATAATCTCTCATTTTTGTGATGCCTATAAACAATACAGTTATGGCTAGGCAGCTGCTATTGTGGCCATTGCTTATTATGTGGATCTCAGTCATCTGTTACCTTGTGCTTCCTCTGTTGGTATTGTTTGTAGCCACCTGAAGTCTCATCCTGTAATTAGACTACTCTTTGGGGCAGGGACTATCTTTTTAATGTCTATACAATGCATTGCACAACTGAGTTTGGGCTTCAACTCTTGTAATAAAAAACAGCTTTGTGCAAACTGAACAATTCATTGTATTGGGATGCCAGCTGTTTACCCTTAAGCCTAACACAATCAGTGTGAGCAGAGTTTGAATGGAGTTTTGCAACACCTCTTCTCCCAGTTCACCTACTTTTTTAAAAATTCTGAACAGAAAGCTGAGAGCAAGGGGTTTCGATTAACAAAACAAAAGAGAACACACTGGCACTGACAACTGCTAGCCAGAATGATAGCTCCCACTCAAATTTTGACAGTTTTCTTCCTATGGTTCAAAAGCATGGTTCTTTGCACACAGGTATACTGTCTCTAAGGATAGAGGGGAAAATAGAATAGTGGAAGTGAAAGGCAATAGAAGCTATTAAGTTCATTAGTAGCTCAGTTTGATTTGTATTTCGGGAAGAAATATGCAGTATCACCATTCGTACTACTAAAATCAGGTTTCTTAAGCATTTCTGTTCTAATTTTATTTCTGTTTTACCTCAAATGATCTGGACTTCAGGTTGGTACTGGTAATACTTTAGTACCAAGAAGACATTTAACGTGTATATAATAGCCAATTTTATTGTATGGTCAAAATAGTAATTTTAAGATGCTTCTGCTCCTGTAAATTTAAACTGACATGATTATGTGTAATTTGGCTGGCAATTAGGTAATCAGATATGGACTAACAGTATATAGAAATACATAAATTTCTAATCTCATCTATGGTTACAAGTAGTAACTTACCTCCACAACATTTCATACTTGTCATATAAAGCAATTTTTAACAGAGCTATGTTCTCTTTATGCACATGGACACAATGCTGCCCATACCAATAAAGAAAGTTTAAGTGGCAGTGCAGCAAGAGGAGGATCTGTCCATTTCTGCTCCAATCCTATCTAATTGGAATAGATCTTGCATCTGAAATCATGAACCTCCTACATGCACATCAGACTGAAAGATTGGGGCATTAAATGACAACTGGAATGCTTCAGTTTTTTCTGAAAAAGTTCAAAGTTGTTTCCATTTCACAAGGTTCACATTTCACAATGTTTTTAATAAAATCATTGTCAGAAATGTTCACTTACTGAACCACATTTTTCAGTAAGCAAAACCCAATAATTCAATAACATTGAATAAATGTTTTGATTTTGGTGATGTTTGGTTTTGGGGGGAAATTAAAGAGATTCCATTGGGGGGGTGCAGAACCTTGGTTTCCCAAATAGGTCAATATTTCAGAAACCTTTTCTGAGAAATATGGACCAGTTCAAATGACAACCCTTTGAAATGAAGTTTTAAATCCCCATCATGGACTCCTGTTATATGAAGATGTGAGGGTGTGTTGCTTCCTCAACAGAAGAAAATATTGGGTTGAATTGTGGCCCGTTATGCATTCCTGCAGAGGAGTAAGAGGGTATAAGGTACTTGCCTGTGCTGTCTGTGCTACCTCACTTCCTGTGCAGATGGGTAGGAAGTGACTGGAACTTGGATTCGTTCCTGCAATATGCTGGACAGTGCATTACTCAATGGGTTTGGATAATCTGCCTGCTGATCACAGCATATAGCATCTTTTAAGCCCAGTAGTTCTGCCATATGGGGAGGAAGTAGAATGCTCTGAAGGACACAGCTAATAAGATGTCTATTGCTCTTCTATAAAACTTGAGGCCTGCCTAAACCTGAGATCTGATCCTCAGCTGTTGTAAATTGATATAGCTCCACTGACTTCAATGGTGTTATGTCCATTTTACTGTAGCTGAGTCTGGTTCACTGGGCTTAATTTTACCCCTATTTACAGCCAGGCAATCCCACTGACTTCATTGGCATAACACTGATGTAGTTTAGGGCAGAATTTGGCAGCCCTGTAAGAATGTGGTTGGAGTGGGTTACTGTCCATATATGGTGTCAATCTCTTTTTACTCTACTGAATTATTTTTTAAAAGCTCCGAATAAGCAACACAGGAAATAGTAAGTCAGCAAGCCTGCCTCATGCTTGTCTTATTTAGAATATAACCAAAGGGATCTCATTTTTTCCCAAATGCTTTGAGGTACTGCCAGCTTCAAGTACCAATGTTGTTGTGCATAATGTGGTCCTGTTACTTTTTCTGGAGGACTAGTGCTGTGTAATTCTAACCTAAAGGTGTTCTAAAATTTCAGGCATTTTGCTGTAAGGTTTTTTTGTTTGTTTTCTTTACTTCAGGGAAGTCCAGCCTCCTGCCACAGGGGAGTCTGCTCTCCACTCAGTAAGCAGATGTACAGTAACTCCTTCTGACACTAATGGGAACTGTGCTCGCATAAGGAGAGGATAATAGATTCCATATAACAATACTCAGTCTCACAAATATTAAACATAATGGAAAAACAAAATCATAAGACCATGGGCCTGATGCTGCTCCTACCTACACCAGTTTTATAGCAATGACATTCCATTGCTGTAAAAGGGAGACCACACAAAAACCCAGCTCTATTCTGGTTTTGTTTTTTTTTTTTTCTTCCAGTCAGTCTTATTCACTCTGTCAGGCTCTGCAGGTTGTTCTGGTTCATCAACCAAACATGAGTTAAGGGCATGCTACTATCACCTGAGCAGTTTCTCTGTCCATTTGTACTGGGACACCATCCATCAAACACACAGCTGGGAGAAAAACAGGGTCAGTCAGAGCTGCCAACCTGAGAAACCATATTGTTGAACAGTGCCTGTTTCTTTTTTCCTGCCTCACTTCTAAGCAAGCTAGAAAAGGCAAGTTAACTAGTTAAAAGGGAAGAAAGAAGCTGGACCTTGGTATTTGGACTGTTCTGTCCCACAGAGATTTGGGCTTAAGTACAGTCAGTCTCACATTCTGTAGACCAACTGGGGTTGGGAGTGTGGTGTTAGCAGCATGCTAAGCCCTGAGAAGTGCCTAATGCACTCAGTAGCAGTTCTCTAGCTGATTAGGGAAGATATTATCATAAATTAAGTGCTGCAGTCAATACCCTCATTCTTAGGCATTCAGCAAGGGCTAGTGCTTTACTTGTGATTTTTCTAAACTTATTTCCATTTATGATCCAGTCTCTGTTAAATAAGCTGCGTACATTATACTGTTTTACATGTATAAAAATTTGCTGCATCCGCTCACGTAGAATTATTTGAATACCCTAATCTCTACTCGAACAGAGTCTATCAAACTTCTAGAACTCTAACACTTCATTTATAGACTTTAGGTACAAATGGATATAGGAAATTTCTTAATGTGAATAATCCAGGATCAGTAACAATACATAGGCACCATACGGAAAGGTAACACACAAGCAAGTTATACTAACTACGTGGCCTTTATAAGCGAAGTCTGGGGTTATCGTGTGTGTGTGTGTAAAAAGATTCACCTAATCAGGTGCATTAGGAGAACATATGTATCCATGGTGTTCACCCCATCAACTTCTCCATTATAGTACCGATCTCTAAGTGATGTGCACATCACCAGGCGTATCCCTGAAGAACAAGAATATGATATTGCTTAGTTATTGGTGTCAATATCTTGACCTCCTAAGTCTGGCACCCTAGAAGCAGGTGTTGACAGCCTGAGGGCAGCTGGCATCTATGAAATATCATGGCTTAAGCACTGAAACTGAAGTAGTCTAGGTGGTAATGCCCTGTGATTAATTGATATAACCACACAAGCACATTGCTCTTTCTTTTTGAAAATATAATTGGCTAGGGATCATGGTTTGCCCTAGACATATACCTCTCTGCTCCCTTCACCCTATGGCATCAGCGAGTATTTTCAGCTATCTGACCTGGTTCCCACATCAAATGGCCACATCTACCACAATGAGTGTGGCTGTATAGATGATGAGCAACACAGTAGCGCATTTCAAATTTCTGTATTTAAGTTTATGGGCCAAAACTGAGCTACATCTGGCTGAAAATCACTTGAGAGCAGGATCTACAATCCATTGTGACTTTAAATACTGTTCCATCTATCCTGATGCTCAGACTGGCCAGGAACTGATTTATCCTCAAACAGAATGTAGAGCAGCCTATGGGTTGCTCTGTTGTGCCAACAGAAAATTGCCTCATTTCACTTGCAGCCTGCCTTGACACACCACCTCTTTGGAGGGGCTGAGAAGAGGTAGGTAGCCTTAAGATAGTTCTTTACCACCTTAGGCATTCCCTTGGATTAGGAGTGGTCCCTTGCTGACAATGTACAGTATGTTTCTAGCTGTTTTATGCTCCCGAAGCCCAAGGTTTCTGCTCTTGCTAGCCTTGCTGCCTGAAGTGGAGTATCGGATGTGGGTCAGTGTAAGACTCTCCCCTAGCAAATGTCATCCCATCTTAACCATCATACTGCAATGCTTGATCTTAAAGTGCAGATTTGGATGGGATCCTTTGTTGCAGTTTGTCCATGGTAATTGTAGCAAAAAATACTTTGGAGGACATGATCCATATATTTTTCTTTTTTTTTGAAAGGATAGTTATCTGTTAACCCTGTCTGTTGCAAATGGAGGAATATAGCCAATGGCCAGGAGATAATTGGTTATTCTGCAGTGACTACTAAAGAAGCTGGAATCTTGATGGCAAAATAGACTAAGCATGCAAAACTGCTCTGCTCTTTTTGAAAATCCCACTTTGGGGCACATGTTCACTAACTCACCAGCTCCACTTCTGACCACACCACTCCTATGTTCCTAACTATGTGATCACAATGATGCTTAATAGCTTTAAAAATAGCTAATCACAACTAACCACATTTATACACTAATCCCTAATGATTTTGGTGCAGTGTTTCAGTTTTGAAATCTGACACTGATTGTTTGTTTGATTAGTCTGTTTGGTGACATTAAGTAAAGGTCTTGATGTGTTTGGAAAGTTTGACTTATTTTGAAAAGTGTATGGACCTCCCTTAGAACTGTTCTGCATCACAAAACAATCAATGATGCTGGACCAGTAGGAATGAAATGATGAATAGCTCTCTAAACATCTATGATCATGCTGCACAAGCATGCAAGCCCTCATGAATTATCTTAAAGGGAGATAAACTAAAGCACAAAAGAACTCCAATTTATGAATACACTAAAAAGCAAATCCCATGGGGAGAGGCAGCTTATTAGTGTGCAAAGAATATATAAATTTGTTTCACAGCTTTGTATTCAAAGCTAATATGCTACATTGTAGCACAGAGACCATGGCTCAGATATTCTTTTGTAGCTGTGAAATTTAATGTCCGAGCAGAAATGTATATGAACACAGAGCTCAAAAGATAAATCTGAACACTGTTCTAACTTTATACAGGATGAGAGCTGGGGTAGTTTATTTTTGTTTTTTCTTTTATAGTGGTGTCTGGAGGTCCCAGCTAATAACTGGAGCCCATTGGGTAGGCAACTTACAAACATACATTGAGGGAATTCTTGCCCTTAAGTTCTCAGTATAAACACACAAGGCAGATAAAAGATGGGAGAGGACACAGGTGAAATGACTTGCACAAAATCACACAGCAGGTCAGTGGCAGAACCAGGAATAGAATGAGTATCTTAATTTCCAATTCAATCCCCTATCCGCTGAATCATGCTGCCTCTCTCGTTCTTTGATAACTCCTTGCTTCTACCCTTTGTCACTTGGTGACAGTATACAGTAAAGCATCACTCACTGGTCTTGTCAGACACACAAAGTGAACATGGCTGTATTGTCCTCAGTGCCTCATATTTCCTATTCCAGTCACTACAGTTAACTAGAGGAAGAAGGAACATGAACAAAGCTGAAGGAATATATTGGAAAACTATTTATATGGAATTTACACTTGCAGAGTTTGTAGTATGGGCCTCTCGTGTTATACTGTGTCCTCCTGAATTTTTTTAAAAATGGTATCTTGCTTAAGCAGCAATATGTGCCTTGTATTACACTGTCTGTAGAAAAGAATACTGTGGTAGTGTGACCCTACTCAACCACGCAGTAGGGCTGGATGACATTCTACACTTGAATAACTGGAAAAATATCTGAAGCTAGAAATGCCAAATTTGGCTTCCTTTGTAGCTATTAAATGAGCTGGGATTTTCAAAGGGGACCAGGAGCCTTTGGCACTTAACGCCTTTAGGCTCTTTTGAAAATCCCAGCCTCAAGTATTTGATCACATTTGTCAAATGTTAATAGTTTGTACTGTTTAACGTGACAAATGTTACAGAAGTTTGAGTCGTGTTTACTCTTAAATACAGCAATTTTGTACAATTTTTGACTCAGCAGTTAAATACTAATTAGCTTTCTACAAGTTGGAGGAATTTTGATTGTGAAGCCCTTCGTATGCGTTTTTTCACCTCAAAAGCTTATTTCAAAGTTTCTTGTTCTTGATTTACAGCAGTGTAAGGAACTGTTAAAGTTAATGAAGTTTGCCTCTGTACGTAACCGGTATAAGAACAGAAATGTTCTTGAAATGTTTGTCTGGCATTCACATGCCAGATTCAGTGGAAACTTGTCATGCTTCCATTAGAGGTTGGAGCTGGGATGGTCACATGGCTGAAGTCATGTGGTATTTAGTCAGTCAGCACAAACATCTGGGAGCAGGGGGTTGGTGGTATCACCCTGTACCACCACTTGCTGTGAGCTGTGGCTTAGTCAGACATCTGTGTTTTTTATATATGCATAAAATCCACATTAGGTCAACTTGTCTGTCTGGTAAGATTTGGCTACCCATTATACAAGATGTGACAGGAGTGGGCATGGGGAGTACAGGGCTCAGGTTGCATAAGTAGAGTGCAATGCACTCTGGCTATTCTTTGCTGTCATCATGGCCCATAAAAGGCCATTGCAAATTGGCATTATGTTAGAACAGCCCTGGAGCTGCTCCAAATAGTGTACATAGAGCTCAGTGCCAGAACTAGTCACACTTTTCCTCCCTCATCCTTCTTTCCTTTCTTGGAGCAAATTAGGAAAGGAGGAATGCATGCTTTGGCCCACCAGGCTACAATCTGCTTGCACAACTCAGGAAGTCTCCTTCTTACCTGATTTACACACCATGCAATCCTATCAAAGTGAAACAGGAGGTATGCCAGGACACAGTTGGGATGATGTTTCAAAATAGTGTTCTTTAAAATTCCAATTTAATACGTACTTACAATTAAGGGTAGGATCATTATACATCTATGAATCTGATTTGTAAAAAAGCTTCATATAACTCTTTAGTTCTCCTACTTCTAAAAATAGTAAACATGACCACTAATGTCTTAATTAACCAATATTTTCCTACTTTTAACTTCATGTTAAGTCTAGGAAAGAACTGTGATATAAAGATGAAATGCACTAAAGATAGTGTAGTAATGTTGAGTCTCAAATCTTGAAATTGGTGGTGGTGATGAATTTTGCAATTAAGGTGATGAGCCATCTAATTGAATTACTTTTATGCTGAAAACTGAGTTACTTACCACTTCATTTTGCAAATGGGAATCCAGCCATATATTTCTGACATGAGGCTCAGGGAAAAAGGATCCAATCAAGAGATTTGTGTTAGTAATAAGCAAAGACTTGAACTTCCTTCCTTTTACATATTTAACCACAAAAATACAAATTCCCTTGTAGGGATAGCTCAGTGGTTTGAGCACTGGCTTACTAAACACAGGATTGTGAGTTCAATCCTTGAGGGGGCCATTTAGGGATCTGGGGGGCAAAAATCTGTCTGGGGATTGATCCTGCTTTGAGCAGGGCGTTGGACTAGATGACCTCCTGAGATTGCTTCCAACCCTGACATTCTGATTCTATGAAAATGAATGGGGGGGGGGAAATCTGCCCCAATGCAAGAAGCCAATGGGCCAAATTGGTCTCTGCTAAATCTATGCAACACTAATGATGTCAAAGTGGGGTTGCTCATTTAATGGTCTCAGGCCAGTTCTAATGCCCTTACCCACTGAGCATGGTACCTTTACTCTTCATGCAGCTTCACAGAGATCAAGAGCACTAAGGCTCTGTGTAGCCTATGAGTACTGGAATCTGGTCCTAGGGTAAATATGTTCACTTGTAGAAATTCATTCATGCAATTGTTAAACTGTAACATTACAGTGCTTTTATTCAAGGAACTCCATTGACTAATGGGGCAGACTCAACCTTTTTAATTTGCAAGAAGCCAAACTTGTGTTCAACTGAGGGGTTCATCTGGGAGATGTTAAAATCTATATACTGTAACGACTGTTACATCCATGTACAAACTGACCTGTGCATATTTGATATGACTGAGATACTGTAGTTTGCATGCCCGTATTTGTGTGCAGTTGGGATGCAGCAGACAACAGCTGTTATGAAATATTTCCCTCTTCAATATTTGATAAAGTGAAGGACATTGGAGAATCCTCACCTTCATCCCTGCCAAAAGAATAATCTTTAAGTGATTTTTAGAAGAGGTTGACAACTGCCTTCTATAGACACCTGTAATCTACAGTGTAAATGGAGGTGTTGTAGCTCTTTGACTCACTCATAATGTGCTTAAACATATTTTTTATTAATCATCAGTGTGAAAACAATAGATATCCCATTGGTTTGAATGGAATATTTGTAGTGCATTCTGTATTAAGCCAGATGGGTTTTAGGTCTCCGTCAGTGCAGACCCTGTAGTGAATCTAGCCTCGGGAGTGGTTTTTTTCATGGTTTGGGTCTTACTGTCTAAATGCGATTTGATAAATTGGTAACCATTTGCTACACAATTTTACAATGGTTGCTTTTGATACTACCATATGTACATTAAGTGTCTTGGTACATCTATCAAGTGCCAAAATGTCTGACTTTCCAGTTAACAAAACTAAAGCTTCAACCAATAGGATTTGTCAAAATATGGAACATAAAAGCCTTGTTTCCAGCCATGTGGTTTAGAATTCAAGATACTTCTTCCTTCCTCTTCGTGTGTGTGTGTGTGTGTGTGTGCTGGGTGTTTTTGTTATAGTAACAATGTGCATAATTCATTCATTTAGATATTTCTGATATCTGAAAGGATTGATCTTTTAAGAAATCATTAAAGTGGGATCTTTTGTGCCTTCTGTCTTTCTCTTCCTGATTTGATTAAAGTTTCACAGTGAAGAAATGTACCATTTCCTGAGATTTGTCTGCATAGTATTTAAGTAGTTTCAGCACTGTGTATTGAAATAAAGTGGTGATGAGTGAGGTTGTCTTTAATGGAAATTTCCTGTAGTGACTATGCTCAAATTTACTTGCCAGACTGGAAAAAATCCACGTGTTACGATTACATCTGGAATATTAGCATTTTTGGAATGATTCTAGTATCCATCTATGGGGGCATAGTAATGCATCTGCACTCCTGGTATCTACCGTACTGTACATTTTCTAACACCGCAGTCCTTATGTGTGGATCAGCATCTGCTCTTTAAAATCTGGATAGCATCTGTAATGTACTTTCTGTTCATAATTTTTTTCTGTGGGAATAGATTTTGAATGTTTAGATGAAAGTTGACGATTTTTTTTCCAGCACCTCATTTAGACAAGAACAATGTCTCAAGTTCTTGGTTCTCTTGGGATGTTTTAATAGATTTGTACTATTTTTGTCAGTCCATTTGAAGACTCCACTCATCTTGAATTTTAGAATCCTTCTGCAACAATTCTGACATCACATCATGCCAAGGACATTTCCAGGTAACAATACAATGAGTTAGCCCTCTTCTTCATTCTTTAGAAGTTACAGAAAGTTTGTGTTGTATGGATAATACACAATTCCAAATACCCCAAAATTCCAGCTTGTATACAATGTTTTTTCATTCTAGAGCAAATGGGCCAGCTAAAACTTTTAAAACCCTGTGCAATAGTCCATGCACTGGCTTGTGTTCACTTCTAAGTGCAGTTCAGTATATTGTCAGTGATCTTCAAAATGCAGTTTCAAAATCTGGATTGAAAATTTTCATCTAATTTTGTATTTTGATTTTTAACAATGCAAAAAGAACTTGGACCGAATGTTCACAGATTAATTTTTCTGCATTTTTTTAACCAGTTCTACTTAGCTGCCATGGTGAGGTACAGTGAAGACTGACTAAGCAGTATTAGATTCTGGAATCTAAATTGCAGAGATCCACTTTTGGAATTTGTTCCTAAGGGAAATCTGGTATCCAAATGAACTGCAGAACATGTCTAGAACATCTATTTGTGTTACCTTCTGTTTTAGATTCTTGTTTCTCTTAATCTCTGTAATTAAAGCACCTGTTTGCTATGGTGATGGATGCTATAGAATTTATTTAAAAAACTAATACTTAGTAATTTTATAGCACATTCTACTGAAGATTCTCAAAGCTCTTTACAAATATTAACAAATAAAACCCCATGAATCCTCTATTATACAGGGCAAGTATTACTACCTCTATTTTATAATGGGCGTGATAGACACAAGGAGATGAAGTGTATTTCATAAAGTCACATTAGACCTTTGTGTCAGAGCCAGAAGTGAAACTTGTATTGCTTGCTTAATTCATAAACCTGTAACATAATCAATACTGATGCTCATAAGTCTAGTAAAATGCTAGACATAGCAAGGAATATGTTAATACTATAGAATGAGAAATGTATTTGCATTATTATAATCATGTAGACAGAGGTACTAATCTTTAATTACAGGATAATGTGCAACCCATGAATTTAATTGTCGGGCTCAATTGGGATTCAAAAGTGTCTTTCAGGCAGCAAAACAGGGTCATTATTGTATGATGCCTATTTAATGGACATGTTTGGTACCAACGTTTTTGTTTAGATTTTAGGAATATCATGAATGGCAATATTACATTGACAATTTGAAAGAAGAATTATTCTTAAAGAACAAGATAATTTTTGCCACTTTTAAATATAAAATTCATGATGACAAATGGTGTTGGTAGAAGTTGGGGAGGAGGGGCTGGTTACTCATTTGGGATCTCACAACTCAAGAATAAAGCAGGCTTGAAAGTGCATGCAGATGAAAACCTTTAGGCTGTCACCTACCACTACCATGTTCTCTCTCTCTCTCTGACATTCACTGAGAGGTGGGGGGTGTGTGTGCGTGCGCATGCACACATGCATTTCAGAAACAATCTGATTTCTTCAAACAAAATAACTATATCTTTCAAAATAAAAATATCCTCACCCAGGTGCCATATACAAACCAAATCAGAACTTGTTTACTAAGCTTTGGCCAAAAGGCTCTTTTCTGAACCTATAAACTCATATAAGCCTGTCAAGGTGTCACCCCCATTCTGAACTTTAGGGTACAGATGTGGGGACCTGCATGAGAGAACTCCTAAGCTTATTTACCAGCTTTACCAGATCTAGTAGCTGCCCCATCAAATAGTTTAAACGTTTATGGAAGAGTCAGTTGGAAACTGTCTCCCCTCCCCGCCAAATATTTCCCCAGTCTTTTTCCCCCTTTTCCTGGCAGGATTGAGACCGATTCACCTCCCACCAATTCCTGGTGAGCCCAGATCCAAGAAACGCTTGGATCTTAAAACAAGGAAAAATCAATCAGGTTCTTAAAGACCCTTTTTAAAGAAAAAGGGTGAAAGGAATATCTGAGATAAGCATGCAAGCTACTCTCAGACGACAGATTCAAAACACAGAGGATGTCCCTCTGGACAAAGACCCAGTTAGATTCTCCCTCTATGCAAAATGAAGTCACAAAAGAAAATAAACATAATCTAATACATTCCTTCTCTAAACACTTAATACTTTTTAAGAAATGTTACATGGCTGATTCCTGGATCCTTCACTCCAGCACAACTTTTCTGAACAGACCAAAGACTGATTTCCCTCCTCCCTCTTTGAAAACATCTTGTCCCCCCATAGGCTAGCTGACACCTGACCAGAGGAACCGATGTGAACTACTTAATCCTTTACAGGTAAAAGAGGAATTAACCCTTAACTGTCTGTTTATGACACAGCCCTTATTAACAGCATTTTAACAGTAATATTTCATATGTACATCTATCTATATAGTATCTGTGTGTAATTAGCTTATGTTAGAATTATCCTTTTACTCTGGTGATATTACATGAAGAATGGGTTAATGATATCTCCAAAAGACCACTTGGTAAATGTAGGTCAGATAATGACAGAATAATTTTGTGCCATTCCTATGGCACTTGCTAGGATAAATGAAGATTGAAAAGAGGTTCAGGTGACCTCAAAAGTCAAGTCTCTGTGTAGTATATCACTAGTGAAATGTGAGTGGAGAGAATATGGGCGACTTCACTCAAGTAAATTAGTTTAGACTGACGTACATGGTGAGTGCAGTGAATAAAACAGATCTCATTGAAGCAAATTAGAAATGTTCCTCTCTGGTATATGTAGGGAACAGATGGTATCTGAGGTAGATTTAAAAAAAAGGCAAACTCTGTGAATGACCTCACTGAGGTTATTATAAAGGAGGTCTGAGGCACTAAATCAATAAATGGTAGATTAGTAAAACAAAGTGTACAAATAGGAAAAGTCAGGTCATGGGTTTTATAATTAGCACAAAAATGAAGTTAGAAATATAAGTGATAAAAATCAAATGAGAAATGTCATATAGCAGCCAAATTAAAAAGACCCAGAAAACCAAGGTGTTGGGGGAGTAGTTTTAAAGCTTGCCTCTCTTACCACCTCAAGAAAGTTAGAGTAGACAGAATAAATATATAAAGCAAGTAGCAAATGAGTGTAAAGTAACTCATTGCTATATAGAGTGACATTGAAAGCAATGGCACTAATAGTTGTAGGTGCAGTGAATATTGAATACATCAGAATCTAGGATGTTGTCTGGGTACAGGAGTGTGCAGCTTAATAGCAGAAATGCCACCCAATTTGTGCAGATACTGACTAGTCTGGGGACATAAATCATACTCTCAGTAGAAAGGAGGAGAGGAAGTAGACGACAAGACTGGCACCGAAGTAGAGGCGTGAATTGTGACAACAGTAGACTAAGCCTTTACTGCAAAATACTGTTTTACATTTTTATAAAGGTAAAAAGTGGTAGTATTTTGGGCAATTAAGTATCATACAATAGTATTTAAGGGAAGTATTTGGAGGTAATATTACATTGATATTGACATGCTAGATAGAAAAAGCAGGCAAAGGGACTGATCACTGATGTACAATTACTTGGGAAAGTCAGGATGGCTCTGCTACAGAGGCTCCATAGTGTTCCAATTACCAGAATGTGCATAAAGTTAAGTGTTGGTCTCTGGGTGGGCTGCCTCTTCCAGCCCCTTGAGTACTCGCCTTTCCAGTGACAAGTCTTTGGGGTGAGATCCTGCAATCCATCTCCTCTCTAACTGGGTCTTTGAGTTACTCTTCACTAATTGCCAACAACATTACTTAATAGGTCCAACTGGGTATGGACTCTACCAGAATTCTTCTTCAGGAGTCTGCGGTCAGTAGTGGTATGCTCTGACACAGAAGCATTTTGTGCAAAATAAACCATGCTTGGTTTTGGAAAAACAGTACACAGAGCTTAGGGAAGTAGATTCAAATATAACAAGACCTATGTACACATAGTCTTACCTATACTTGGCATTCCTCTCAAGCCCCTGGGTAGACAAGATTTAGCCAGGATGTTAGCTCTAGCCTTGGGAAGAGAAACATCTCAATTTGGATGGTGTCAGGTAGGTTCTTTTCTGAAACAGGTACTGAAATGGCTGTCTTATCTGTTTCCCTGTCATATTATTATTGCTTGATGAAATGCATAGAGTTAAATTGAAGGATGCTGTCGAGGTGTATTAAGAAACCTGAAAGGATAAAACTAAGGCACATATAACATTCCTAAGAAATGTTCCCAGTTTATCACAGAATTTAGGAAAATTCTGGGTTGCTGTTAAGAGCCAGTTCTTTTTAAATCAGCATTTGCTAAGCTAGCAAAGTTTGTGTACGTTAGTGGTGGTTCTGCCTAATAAAACTGTGTATACCAAATATACTTAGTGTTTCTCCTAACTCAGTATAACAACAGTAGTTTTATAAAATGTTGAAATGTAGGCATCAAGAGTAGGGCTATGCAGACCCTTTACATTGAAACTCAATGTCTAGCAAAGCCTGAAAAGATTTTAGGCCTCAGGAGGCCTGGTCCAAGATTAGCCTTTCAGAATTATTCTACTGCCTTACTGCTCTCCAGTTCTGCTACAGGCGAAATATTCTGTACTCCCACCAGACTTCTCTCAGCAGATGACCCATGAATTTAGATCTTTCTGGATTTTCAGCATTACCCCAGCCTTGGCCTGTGACTCAAGTAGTGTCCCTGAGCCTTTGCTTCCAGGATAAATTTTATGGTTCTCTGTGTTCCAAACATGGGTAGCTGGGCCATCTGGTATGCACTGGTCTTCTAACAAGACTTTGGTCTCTGAGGAATTTTCATTTTGAGGTAACATGCCAGGACACTTTTGTGTGGCAGGATTAATTTTACCTAGCGACTATTCTGGTAATAAAATCCACTGGACAGATAGCTTGAAGTGCTCGCATAGCTCTGCATTCCCAACTAGCTCTCCAAAACCTCATTAGTGATTGATGTTGCTATATAGTTTGGAAAATCAAAGTAGAAAGACTGGATTATAAATCAGTACATCCAGTTCGCTGTCGCTCTGTCAATATGCCATCCAAATGTTGTAGGTTTGCTAGCCCATGAGCATCTGGCATATTGTAGCCTCTTAGGAAAAACAAGTACTTTTTTCTTTTTTCTTCAGCAGGTGCAAATCAGTATTTCCAGTGGTTTCAATGGCACTAGAACAATTTGCAACAGCTGAGGATCTTGCCCTAAATCCAGTGCCATTTAACATAATGCACCATTTTCTCAGTCATTAGGTGTAGAGATCATATCAGTTGAAGGCAAGGATCACCCCTCTATCTTTTTTTAATGGTTAACTTTTTTGGCATTCACAGATGAGTAACCTTCAAGTCAGTCCAGTATTGCCCTGTATGAGAAACCAACTATACATGAACTACTTCTCTAGTTATTACAAACTAAGACCTCCTGAGGTCTGTAGCATTGAATATAACCAGTCCCTTGACTTAACTATCAGAACTGTGTTGGTTTGAGGAACTTTAAAGGAAATAGTTGAGTGAAATTTTCACAATCATCTAAGACCCAGCTCCTAAATCACTTGGGGGCTTTTTGAAATATTGCTGTGATCAAATAGAAATGAATTACTGGAATAGCTATTTATTTAGGGAAAGGAACCTGTCTTTTTCTTTATGCAAATACTTCTTATTTTGATTTGATTTATAAATTACAAACTATGGTCTCAGATGGATGCCACCTAGGTACCAGAGAGACAGCTATGGAGAGAATACGAGATAATTAAATGGAGTTAAAACAATTTTAGTAGAAGAAAATGCATGGTGTCAGCAACAGATCAGCCACATGATCTCTCTCCCCGGTTGCTCACAGCAGAATCCTGGAGAACATAGAAATAAATCTCGATCGCCCTTTAGGGATACAGTGTACTGTAATTGTAATTCCTGTGATTCACTTGTGCAAGAGCACTGGGGGCTTAGTGGACTCAAATGTGGGTCATTGGTTTTGGTGCTGAGTCAGTAAATTCCAGAAAAAGGGGGGGGGAATTATGCTAATTAAAAGGGGCAGCCAGAAGGATTTTTCTACTGCATTAAACAGTGTGGAGAGAAATGAGGGAATATCCTGGTGAAATAGAAGATGAAGACAGACTTTTAGGTGGGAATGAAAGAGATAAAACTAAAGCGTTTGGATTAAACAAATGTTGGTCTCCATTTTTATTAAAAGCAAAATCTTCCAAAATGACACACTGCTGTCAAGGTGCTACCTTTCAGCACATTGGGGTGGATTTGGGTGGTCGGAGAGGTCTTTTCCTAGTGGAAGATGGCTGTTCTTTGAAAAGGAGTGGGTGCATAAGCTGTCTGGATGTTGAAGGCTCAGTTGGAGACGGTCAAAGCTTTCATGGCATTCTTTGTTTCTTGCCTTGCCACCCTTCTTCCCTCTCCAACTTCCCCCAATATAAGGTCACTCAAGACATATATCAGCAATCCTCTGTGTCCTAATGGAACAGTAGAATGTCTTCAACACCCAAATTGCCACCTCCTGGCTTTTCTGTCCGAGGCTGTGGAGCCATGTGTTGAATCAAGTGTATGCTGTGGGTAAAAGTGAAAGGATGGCAAAGAATATATTTTATACAGTGCAGGAGCAGGAGATCCAAGCAGAAGAAACAGTTGTAAAGCTGCAATGAACACCACAACAGATGCACCATAAAGTAGCAACCCTAGGCTTATAGGAAGAGGTGCAGTTGTCTTTTCCTCACCTTCTTTGAGGCCTCTGACAATGCTGTGACTCCCCCAGTCCTCCTGCCACTCAGGAACCATAAAATATGGAATTTTAAAGCCTGAATAAGTGTAGAAATAGGGAAGGGTTCTCTGCGGTGTCCTTTCCCCCAGAAGATAAGTTCTGTGCAGAACAGTCAAACTGGTCCACTTGAGGAACTTAATGAATCATTAGAACTCAACAAACTATTTGCATGCATTAACATTTTTAATTTTCATATTACTATTACATAGTTAATTTCCTTTTTTCATTTCCACAATCTACTTATTCAAACTATATTTTCTTTTCCAGTGACATGGCCTACTTAAATCAAGAGAACTGTCTCTGCTTTGGAACTCAGAGCTTGCCTTAATGGTAACATCATAGCCTCATTCTCCTTTTTAAGCGCTTGTCTGTCATCATTAGACTTCAGTCTAAATGCTAACATGGTTAACTATTTATTTTGCACTTGGTCAACTGAGCAGCAATATTTACAGGGTTTTCTGGATATCAGAAATTAGAGATGGAAAAGATGATGTTTCAGGTCTCGAAGGTACAAACCAGACTTCAGACTGCCCCTTGTCTCCGTATATCTCTGGAAGACCAATTTTTTTTTTTTTAAATTATATCAGGGAGGAAAGCAAAGAACACTTAGTGATCTAGATGGCTTGACTGAAGTCTTAATTATATGAATAGAATGTACATGTGTTATAACACTACTTTGTATTTATCTCGAGTAATTAACTAAGTTTCAAAATAAAGTTTAGTCTGCTTTTCCTTTAAAATCAAAGCTAACAAAAGGTGGTGAAACCTTACAAGAATTTCAGCCTTTAAGGGTTCTACATAGTCTTCCAATTCCTCTTGATGTTCTCTTATGATCTTTAATAGAAACACTAGAAAATCTGACTTAACCCAAGACAAATTGGTTGCAGCATGTACAGAAGTGGAGAGAATGTAAAAGTATAAAATGATATGCAAAAACAGGCAGCTAACTGTGTGCTGGCTTTCTGAATTTCAGGTGGTTTGTTAGGTTTCTGCTAAGTAAGGTTAGCAAAATGTCTTACATTATTTTCTAGGTCACTTTCCTATACTGTAGGAAAAAAAACACAAAACCCTGATCCAGTATTCAGTTTAGTTGGAGGTGGATTATATATATGAAAAAATCAAAGAAGGGGCTAGCTATTAGTTACAGCAACCTTTCTTTTGCAGGAGCAAACAGCCTGCAAATTAATTGCAGGAGCATCTCTTAGTTCTTGTACTTCCAACACTCCGTGGGCAATAATGACATAGCTGCAGATACAAGTTACTCAGGTTAGCACTTGTATTGTGAAATGCTTTTATTTAAGAAGAGCTGAGGCCCAGTCTTCCTGGATGCATCAGATCCCTTCTTTGGTTCTGATTTGCCTGAGGTATTCTGTACAAACAAGTCATTCAGGGTCAGACACTGACACTGCTTTGTGCTGCTGAACCTGCCATAGAGGGCAGCCAGGCATTTCTCTGACAGAGAGAGGAATCCCAGGAATTGTAAAGCTTGTGACCTAAAAGGTGTATATCTGTCCTGGGGAAGGATACAATGGATGCAGGCAAGGTGAACTGAAGCGCAAATGATTTCTAGCAATTCCCAACCAGTGGAACAATCCTTGGGGAAACATTCTAGCTAGCATAGTTTAGAACATCATTCTGACTGCTCTAGATTACACCGGGGTGTTTCAGCCCCCAGATATCTCCAGCATTGCAGAAATAGAAAAGTGACACACAGCCACGTTTCCTACCCTTCTCCTACCTGGGTTTCTGTGCTGAGTGAAGCTTGGCCAGAAGGCTTTGCCCATGAAAGCATAATGCATTGGCTCATTTCCTGGAATTCCCTCTGCAATATTTATTGGGACTATACTATATTAATCTTATGAATTACTGTGAGCCAGGGATTTAAAAAAACTCCAGTAGGCAGGATTACCACAGTTCCTCTAGGGATCAGAAACAGTGGGGGGTGATTAAGGTGAGTCTCATATGTTGTAATCAACTCTTCAGAGGTACCACCCCCTAGAGAGGTTTGCAGTGAATATCTCAGGGCAGACTGTCAAAAAACAAGGCTAACACCACGAGTTTGGGGTATGTCCTATAATTAGATTTCACCAAGCCAGTAACACATGTGAACTCCTGGATCACTTTTTTACCAGTGTTGGATGGCTGGATTTAAATTGACATGAAGCCTTTTCTCTAATCCAGCAGATGGACAGGACCTTCTGTCCCACATGGGTCAGGGACCCCTTGAAGGGCTGGAAAGACTTTGGCCTAGTAGAGCCCCATAAGACTGGGTAACTCGTGATATGTTTAGTGTGTTTTTTTTTTTTTTAAAACTGTTTGTTTTTACTGGGCTTTCTCTATAATGCTTTTACCTTAAGGATAAGTGAACTGTCTTGGGAAGAGCTGTGTGATAACTCAACTGCTGGAAGAGGAAACAAATCACAGATGCTCGCTGTTGGGCAGATGGGATTTCTGGGGATATCAGTGTAGGGCAAGGGACTGTGCAGTCTTAAAACACTGCTTAGTGAAGCCACATGTGAGAGAGAGGTGGCAGTCTAAGTGAGTGTCCTCACTTAAGCCTCAGGTTATCCTGACGCTATAACACTCCCTGCAAAGTGTGTACATAACACAACTTACTCAATGGGAGTCTTTTTGATTTATTATACAAGAGAGCAGACTAGATCTCTTTTGGCCTTAAAAAAAAAAAAATGAAAAACATGCTGTCAATGCATTAGCTCTTGCTACCTTCATATTCTTGTTACCATATTACAGTATTTTTCTAGTCCTTTTAGGAGGAACACACTCCAAAACTTGTCAGAATGGGGGAAACCATCTCCAGAATATGGAATTACTCTGGCACTGAGTTTAAGATTTTAATGAGCCATTAGATACTGGTCTAATATTGTCTTCAGTGAGCTGAACATAGGTCCGCTGACAGAATTTTATATTTTATTTGATTTTACAACTGAGCATTGCGTGACAGATAAAGTTACTAAGCACTAGGGCTCACATTTTTAAAGAGGCATTTTCCAACTCATGGTTATAAAGACTAAGGCCTATATCTTCCAAGGTATTTAGGTACTTAATTCCCACTGAAATGAATAGGAGTTGCGTTCCTAGATACTTTTGAGGATCTGGACCTAAGTGACTTCCAGAGGCAAGTCCTGTTGTCAAGTGACCTAGCCACTTCGAGTCTGCAATCCCTTATACTTGTATATTCCCAATACCTTTAAAAATCCTGGCCTTCAGCCATGCAATGTTGAGTGAAGCAATGTCTAAGCATCTTGATATATCTAGGCCTAGAATCATAAGTGGAAATCCTAAGGAAAAGACATAAGCGTGAAAATTTCAAATCCAGAGCTATCAATAGCATCATGTATTGTATTCAAAACCATGCAGACTTCAAAATTAATAGTCCAACTTCCTTTGCAATAAAACATGTGGAAAGAAATGATGTAGTAGGAAATCCCATGGGTGCCAAATATATTGTTGGCGGGGGGGGGGGGGGACGAATACTTCAAGAACACTTATCCTTGTTTTACAGATTACTCCTCTGGGTCAGCCAGGGTTATGACCTACATTGTTCATGCCAACTTTCATTAGGTTTGTGTAACCAAAACATCCTTGAGTGGATTCTCAAGTTGTACATTAAATTTAAAAACAGACCAAAATTTCCAAATGTAGTTGCTTAAAGTTAGCTGAAATCCAGATGTTGACACCTGAATAGAAGTAACTTGATTTCAGAGTTGCTTAGCACCCACAACTCCTTCTGAAGTCAATGGGAGCGGCAGATGCTCAGTACTTTTTGCCCTGACAGGTGCAAGATGGTATGATTGGCCATTGTTTGGATCAAAAAGGGGTAAAGTTTGGGGCATTGTGGTTTGTTTCCATTGGTAGGAAACAAAGGATGATGGGGTCAAGTGTCTTTTGATGCAGTCCTGTTTCATTTACAAAACAAAGTCCTGTTTCCTAAAATACAGTAGGAATCAAACTGATTGGGATGTATATGGCAAGTGTCTTCAATATACTCAAACAACTTTATTGAATTAAGTTCAAGTATACTTGGAGTCCAGTGTATTAAATATAAAGTTTGTGGTGTTGTGTGCCCTAGAAAGTGTTAGGAACTTCAAAGAACTGTATTGAATGTTGTCAGAGAACACTCAGCCCAAAGTATGGAAGTGAGAGCATACAGAATACTGAACCAAGAGGCAAATCTATATTTGGAAAAGTCCAGCAGGGCTAATGTTGTCTGAGGTTGGCTTGGAAACCCCCAGCATCTTGAAGGGTTGGGCAGTGAAGGATACCTTGAAAAATACCCCAATCCTGTGGACCAACACCAGCAGCTGAGTGGAATGAGACAGCTCCCTAGACTTACCCAGAGTGCCCTGACGTAAACACAGTTCTTCATTCGTATGTACTATGTTGCATAAATGTAGCTGACAGTTGTGTGCAGAGAGAAATCTACTGTGGGGATGGTGCTGAACTGCTAGCAAATGCACATGGCAGACTCTCCGATTATTCCCACCACAATTCAAAAAGAGTAATGAATTGTGTCCACTTTCACAAAGCACTAACCTTGATATAGTAGTAAAGGCTGTGGCTGTCTTTTGCAGCAGGAAAAAGACATGGTGATCTAAGGTCATCTGAGGTGGTGTAGGGGGGGAGTTTGGTTCTCTCTCAATGAAATTCCTTACAAGGATGCCAATGTTAGTGGTTTTTTCACCTCCAGCCCATTGCAGCAACAGCAAATATGGAGCTAATGTGAAAATTATGCAGGTGTGATTGTACATTCTATGGAATTCATAAGTCTATTCCTTAATTAGTTTAGTTAAGCATTCTAAGTTGCATTTATTGACAAAGAAAAGGAAAAGGATCAGCTCAGATTATTCGTGACCCCAAGAATACTTTCAAGTGACACATTTATGGTTGTATTTTTAATAAGTCCTAGAAAATGTAAATCAAATCTATTTCTCAATCCTTTCAACTGAGTCTGTAATAGCCTTTTGAAATTGTTGCATTTGATTTCCTCCAATATGCTAGTGGTCTGTCAGAAAGCAAATTACATCTTTGTACACCCAAGCTGATAGATTTCTTTTGCAATCGGTTTTCCACTAATAACTTAAGTTAAAGAACGGATTTCAATTATCTTACATCAGACAAAGTTGATATGTTAGCCTTTTTTTGCTATATGGTATAAAATGATATTGTATTTCTGAGTATGTGATTTGTTCTAGGCACACTTGATTAACAGATTTCAAGGCATATACATAGAAAACTTTCCTAGGCATAGAAAAATAGCACAAGTAATGGCATACAAGTCCATTTTACAACAGCCAACATGAGTTACTAAGACTAAATTATGGCAAAATGTTTCAGAGGGAGCAGCAGCAAGACCTCTAGTTCAAGTGCCCTATTTGTTCTAACCCCTTTTTTCATCTGCTTATGAATTTCCAAAGGTTTTACATAGTGGGCTGAGATTTTTCCCAGTGTGGTCTATGCCTCAAGATGGATTCATGGGAGATTTTGAGCAGAAACAGTGCTGTTTGTTTCTGAGTAGCAGAAGAAAATTAACATGCAGTTTTGCCAGTATAAATTTTCTTGCCTTTTTTTAACAGCTCTGTAACTCAAGCTGCTAAGGGTTGAATGGTGGTAATTTGGTAAGTCCTTCTGTGGCCAATGTGACTCTGCAAGCTGTGGTGAAAATTGGTTTTGACTTTTTTTTCCACGAGTTATGGCCCAATGAATGCCACACTTCACACATATAGACTGCAGTTTAGTGGGGTTTTCTTTCTAAGGCCCTGAACCTGCAAGTTGAGGCAAATGGGCAGGTCCTTAAACCTGCACATTACCTTGCTGAAGTCAGTGGGACTCAACAATTGAGTCTGAGGCAGATCAGGGTGCGGTATTGGAGCCTATTCTTGCAGAGCGACGGAGTCAAGTGGTACCTTACAGACTAACAGATGTATTGGAGCATAAGCTTTCATGGGTGAATACCCGTGTCATAAAAAGATGGTTAAGGGTTAATTCCTCTTTTACCTGTAAAGGGTTAAAAAGTTTGCCTAGCTAACACCTGACCAGAGGAACCAATGGGGGAACAAGATGCTTCAAAAGGAAGGAGGGAAGTTTTTTCCTTTGTTTAGAGTTTCAGTTTCAGCCGGAGTGAAAAAGATCAAGGAACCAGCCTCTTATCAGAGTAGTAAGTTTTAGAAAAGAATGAATAGGTTTGTTTCTTTGTAACCTGTCTTATGCGATTAGAGGTAGAATCAAATTGGGTATTTGGGTAACTAAATTTGTGCCCAGGGGAACATCCTCTGTGTTTTGAATCTCTTGTCTGTAAGACTAGCTGGTGTGCTAATCTCTCCTACAGGGTTTTCTTTTACCTTTCTTTTCTTTAATTAAAAGCCTTTTTCTTAATACTGGATTGATTTTTCCTTGTTTTTAGGTCCAAAGGGATTGGATCTGGACTCACCGGGGAAAGGAGGGGGATGGTTAATTTCTCTTTGTTTTAAGATCCAAGGGATTTGGATCTATGTTCACCAGTGAATTGAAGTCCCTCAAAACTACCCAGGGACAAAGTAGTGCTTGGGGGATGGTGGCAGTGATACCAGATCTAAGCTGGTAATTAAGCTTAGAAATGTCCATGCAGGTCTCCACGTCTGTACCCTAAAGTTCAGAGTGGGGAAGGAACCTTGACAACACACTTCATCAGACACGTAGTGGAAATTTCCAAAGGCAGGTATAAAGGCAAGAATGAGTTTAGAGATAATGAGGTTAGCTCAATCAGGGAGAATAAAGCCCTTTTCTAGCAGTTGAAGTGTGAACACCAAGTGTCATGGTATAATTCCCCACTCTGAACCTTAGCGTCCAAAAGATGGGGTACCAGCATGAATTCCTCTAAGCTCAATTACCAGCTTAGTACTTGTAGTGCTGCCACCAACCAGGAATTCCAGTGCCTGGTACACTCTGGTCCCCCCAAAACCTTGCCTGGGGACCCCCAAGACCCAACCCTCTGGATCTTAACACAAGGAAAGTAAACCCTTTCCCTCACCGTTGCCTCTCTCAGGCTTCCCCTCCCTGGGTTATCCTGGAAGATCACTGTGATTCAAACTCCTCGAATCTTAAAACAGAGAGGAAAATTCACTTTCCCTCCTCCTTCTCTCCCCCCTCCCAGACCTTCCCTGAGAGAGAGAGTAATCCTAACACAGAGAAATTAACCTTTCTCTCCTCCTTTCTCCCCACCAGTTCCCTGGTGAATCCAGACCCAATCCCCTGGGGTCTCACCAGAATAAAAAACCAATCAAGTTCTTAAACAAGAAAAGCTTTTAATTTTTACTGTTTTTAACTTTAATTATCTTTGTAAATTTTAAAATGGAATAGGTACAGGGTCTTCTAGCTATAGACACTGGGAATACCCTCCCAGCCTAAGTATACAAGTACAAATGTGCATTTGGCTGGAAGGATTTTAATTTGAACTCCTTCCAGCCAAATACACACTTGCAAATAATGAAAACAAACATAAGCCTAACTTGCCTTATCACCTAGTACTTACAGGTTCTTATAGATTCAAAATAGTATCAGGGAGATTGGAGAGAAACCTGATTGCACATCTAGTCACTCTCAGAACCCAAAGAGAACAACCAAATTCTAACAGCACGCACAAACTTCCCTCCCTCAAGATTTGAAAGTATCCTGTTCCCTGATTGGTCCTTTGGTCAAGTGACAGCCAGGCTCACTGATCTTGTTAACCCTTTACAGGCAAAAGAGATATGAAGTACTTCTGTTCTATTAACTCTTAACAATCCGTTTATGATACCAAGGGAGGAGAAACTGCTTTTGTAGCTGACTAGCCATTCAGTCTGTTTAATCCTGAGCTGATGGTGTCAAACTTTCAAATGAACTGGAGCTCAGCAGTTTCTCTTGGAAGTCTGAGTCATCCTGCAGCAAAAAACTTCAGGACATCTTTAGATCTGCTATGGTGTGTACAGGGAGGTTGAAGTGTTCTCCTACATGTTTTTGTATATTGCCATTTCTAATATCTGATTTGTACCCATTTATCCTTCTACGTAGGGATTGTCCAGTTTGGTCAATGTACATAGCAGAGCGGCATTGCTGGCACACGATGGCGTATATTACATTGGTGAATGTGCAGGTGAATGAACCGGTGATGTGGCTAATCTGGTTAGGTCTTGTGGTGATGTCGCTGGTGTAAATATGTGGGCAGAGTTGGCATCTGTTTGTTGCATGGATTGGTTCCTGAGTTAGTTACTATGGTGTGGTGTGTGGTTGCTGGTGAGAATATGCTTAAGGTTGATTAGTTGTCTGTGGGCAAGGACTTGTCTGCCTCCCAAGGCCTGTGAAAGTGAGGGATCATTGTTCAGGATGGGTTGTAGGTTTTAGCTGAGGACGATAGGTAGTGATAGCCAGTGGAGTTCTGTTGGTTTCTTTCTTGGACTTGTCTTGCAGCAGGAGGCTTCTGGGTACATGTCTGTCTGGCTCTGTTTTGTTTCCTTATTTCCTCGTGCGGGTATCATAGTTCTGAGAGAGCTTGATGAAGACCTTGTAGGTGTTGGCCTCTGTCTGAGGGGTTAGAGCAAATGCAGTTGTACATCAGCGTTTGGCTGTAGACGACGGATTGTGTGGTGTGTCCGGGATGGAAGCTGGAGGCATGAAGGTAGGCATAGCAGTCTGTGGCTTTTGGTATAGAGTGGTGGTAATGTGAGTGACTTATTTGTACTGTGGTGTCTGAACTTGAGTTCATTTGCAAATTTTACACCATCAGCTCAGGATTAAACAAAGACTGTGAATGGCTAGCCAACTACAAAAGCAGTTTCTCCTGCCTTGGTGTTCACACCTCAGCTGCTAGGGGTGTTCTCTAGGGTGCCTCATCTTTCCTGATTGAACTAACCTAGTTATCTCTAGACTGATTCTTGCCTGCATATTTATACCTGCCTCTGGAAATTTCCACTACATGCATCTGATGAAGTGGGTATTCACCCTGAAAGCTTATGCTCCAATACGTCTGTTAGTCTATAAGGTGCCACAGGGCTTTGTCACTTTTTACAGATCAAGACTAACATGGCTACCCCTCTGACACTATTTTTGAAAAATGCATTAAGGAAGATTGTGGTATAAATGAACTTAGCATTTTATTGAAAATTAAACTCAGCATAGGCTCCTCTGGCAATACTTTTTATTGAATTGGCAAGTCCATTTGGTTCATTCTTTGCTCATATGGCTTAAACCTGCATGGGTAAAGGACTGCCCTTGAATGCAAACTATCCATGAATAATTCAAGATGTCCTCTCCTTGTAGATTCTCAGATTTGCAGCACTGAGCTCACAGCATATATTTCTTGGACGTTGAGTTCAAGGAGACCTGTGATGACATTGCAATATTAAGGGTGTGACAAGAATAGATTGGGTAAGCACTGTGTCCAAAATTTTTAAATTTTATGGGCATGAATTTAAGTTGTGCCATTAACAATTTGTGTTGCTATTTTTGTTGCAGAAGGTGTTTGAAATGTTAATGCCTAACATATTCTGAGAATTACAGCTGGCTCTTATGCAGCACTGACCTTTACAATATTTGTAATTTGATTAGGTGTCATTCCACCTGTGAAAGCTCACTACTAGCCTCAGGAATAGAGGCAGTGCTGTGATGCTTTATTGTACACTTCACTAATACAAGTAGCTAAAACAGTTTTGCACAAAGCCTTAAAGGAAAACAAGGTCACTCTGTTTTGCCCAGTCTAGGCAAGAAAGTTTCCTCCCCTGAGGTAAGTTATGAAATCATTGGAGTACTGTAAAGAGGGATTGTGGCTGGCTCAACCTTAGTTTCCAAGGGTTCAGAGTGGATGTAAGGAGCCAGTCTCAATCCTAACAGGGAACACACAGCCTGCATGAATCTAGCACCATGGCTAAAGGAACACAAGACTGGAGCTGAGTAAGGAGAGCACTTCATCTCAGAAGGCTGCAGCAAGAAACTGGAGACTTAGCAGTTTTGTGGTGATAATAAAGATGGTCAATTAGACAGTTGACTGTCCATTACACTACCTGAATCTATTTCCTGATAACTATCCTTACACCTCTTGTCAACTGTCTGTAACTGACCATCTTGATTACCACTAAAGTTTTTCCTGCTGTAAGATGTCATAATTAATTAGCCTCTTAGAGCTGATATGGCATCTTCTCTGTGTGTGTACTCTTGTGTTCCATTCTATGCATCCGATGAAGTGGGGCTGTAGCCCACAAAACGTTATGCTCAAATTTGTTAGTCTCTAAGGTGCCACAAGTACTCCTGTTTTTGTGGATACAGACTAACGCGGCTGCTACTCTGAAATCAGCAGTTTCGGTGCAACTGGACACCAGGAGAACTGTAGAGATTTGCTGGACGTTACTCATGTGGTTGTCTTTTATTGATAAATCCATCCTTCAGTGATGCTGTTTTCCATGCACCCTGTGTGTCCTGCTAAGTCAGAGGAGTAGCCAAATTTAATTCTCCCTGAGTTTGTAAAGAATTGAGGTATGAAATCAGATGAAGCAGACTTTGTGCAGAAGTTTGTCTCCTCCTTAAAATCTCGTTCAGATAACAAGTGCCCTGTGTGATATCCTCTCGGAACTGGAGTGTGAATGCTACCTACAGGTTCTGTACCCTAGATTTGCTGGCACTATTGCTCCAGGTCCCATGCGCGGTGGAACTGAAGATCCAACTTCAAGTTCCATTGGACAGTATGGTCATAATTTTTTTTATGTTCCACCGAGGGCTGTGAAATACTGTAATTCCTGAAAAGTCCCTAATTGGAAAGAACATACAACTTTAGTGGCTGCTAGGTTGCATATCTCAGACTCCTGTGATGCACTGATTCAGAAGTAAGAACCTAATTCAGGGAAGCACTAAGACATTTGCTTTTCTTTAAGAATGGCTTTAAGTCCCATTGACTTTGGTTCACATTTTTGTAAAAGTGAATTGAATTCAAGTGCTTTGCTGAATTAGTATGCTGAATCAGGGCTTAAGAGCAGAGTTCTTGTGTTTGCATGGTTTACAGTAAGTAAGAGGGAAGGCTTGTGCCTGAGAATGGAAGGCTTCCAGCATCCAATGTATGATGGTCAATGCTAGACAGAGAAGCAGACCACTACCACAGTTTCAGTATTTCAAGGGTAGCCCAATTAATAGCCATTTACAATAATAGAAACTGATGACACTGAACCAAACATAACTAATTATCAGTTAATTGTGGTGCTGCAAGCTAATAGTGGATATTTGAGAGATGCAGCACTAGAGTAAATATTACAAGGCATGCACTTTCATTTCCTCAGTGTGCATGAGACTGAAGGAGATGAACTTAGACTAGACTGCTCTAGAAAGTTAGACAAACATTTAAAGTACTATGTGCCTTATGTTTTTATCTATTTATAGGCATAAAACTGCTGAAGGGACTTGATGGCTCTTAAAATTTTATGGATTTATTAATCTTTATTTTAACTGGCATTACAAACAATCCCCAGGTCAGCCCAACGGTTGGTGTAAATTGGCATATCTGCTGTCATTTCAGTGAAGCTGTCTGTTTGTGCCAGCTGAGGATCTGCCTTATAATTTTTAATCCAATTTTTTGGAGCTTGGATGTAGAAAATTGTTCATTAGAACTGTACTTGTTAACACAATTGCCTACATAATGTTCATATTAAAAGCTTTAAGATAATTTGCTGGAATTGTGATTTGGGAAGGCCTCTGTGGAGGAAGCTCTACATGCTCTGCATCAAACTGATAACACTCTTTTGGTGCCAGGAAGAAACTTCTCCCCAGATCAGATTGGCAGGGACCTTTGGGGTGGTGGGGGGTTACCTTAATCTGCACCATTGAGTGCGGTTTGCCTGTTGAGATCTGGGCAACTTCACCTAATCAATACTTGCCATTGCATGGGTTGCAATCATTGGTGGCACCTTGGTGTCTCTCCTGTTCTGTCAGTGGCACACAATAGTTTAGAGAAGTCCTGAGGAAACAAATCTCATACCTCATTGTAGGGGTATCTGGGTAAAATATAAGGACCTGGGATGTACAGTAGTTCAAGCTAGATCTAACCATCCCTTCTGGTCATCAGGTCAACGAAGTATAGGCTGGATTTTGAACTTCTGTTCCACATGTTTGGGAAGTGGTATTTAATTTTCTGTAACCACAGCAAAATGTGATCCACATATACATGCTTAGAATGAAGGCTTATATATGTATGTAAGATTTGGAAATGTGGTAGCAAAAGACAAAGGACATACTAATTCTTTTGCTACTGAACCCAATTTATTTTAACATTGCAATTATAATTATTCACAATTGTGAAAAGAGTATTGTTTGCAAACTACTCAGGAATAATTTGGAGCATATCAAAATTAATCTAGAGATGTAATTTTTCTGCCCTGGGTTTTGGATTGATTTTTTTCTATTTTAAGAAAGCTGACTATACCTAATAACACTGACATAGTTGCCCAAATGCCATGGTGCTGACAGTAGAAAATAGAGATTAGGTAGGTAGAAAGAGGATCTATGCTAAACCTAATCAGGGCTATTTCTCATCCCTTATCTGCTTAGCTACTGCACTAAAATAGCTAAATATTTTACTGTCTGCTAAAATTAAACACAGTTACAGGCTTTCATAAGTTTTTTGAAAAATATATTTTAAAATTCTGCTTCTGGGACTAAGATTTGTATATCAGATTTCAGCCTGGAGCAAACCTTTACAGTTGTTGCCATTAAATCCCTGAAAATAGCAATGTAATTGAAATGCTGATAGCCCTTAACTGCAGCAGCACTTATGGGTACCACTATTTTTGTCAGTTTTGTCCATAGAGGGGTCATTATTCCATTTTTACATGGCACAAATCAGTCAATTACCCCTTGCTTATATTATTACTCTTTGCTAGTGGCTTTTTTAGAGATTTCCAGTTTTTCATGGCAAATCTGCATACAATTACTATCATCCAAAAGACACAAATGGCAATGTAATTGTTCAGACAGCAATTAAATAGCTATTTATGCTTTAAAAACATTTTCATACCACTGCATAATTGTAGTTAAAAATTATGTAGAATTACAATCCTCCTCTTCCTCTTGTATGGTATGCTATTCAGAGGCAAACATGCTAACACAGTTCTGATATAGTGCGATCCAGAACAGATTCATTATATATAGTCAGACTTTATACTACATTAGTTCTGTTTCTGCCTATTAAATACTTTTATTCAATGAAGTTGCTGATGCGTATGAAGTTAGGAAGGAAAGGGTGCATATATATCCTTGCCAGTAAATATCCTTGGTACTATCTGTGGCTATATCTAATTATAACATATTAGAGATGGAACAGATGGATTGAACTAGTTCTTTCTCCTTTCACTGCAGTGTTGTCTTTATAGTATGCTGTGCAGGGCTGAGTAGTCTGGTGGAAAAGTTTGTCAACTCTTCTTTTTTGCAAACGTTATCAACCCCTGGTTGCTAGATGTTTGTGTGTGAAATGAGCCATGGTTCACAAGTTCAACAATCTTTGACCCAGCAAATAAGCTGGTAGCACTACTCATTGGTTCCTTGTGCTTTACACAATAATCTCTTGACAGCTACTTTTCTGTCATGAATCAGGCACCAGGAACTCTCCTCTAGACACCATTGTTGAGCACATCAATTGGTGTTTAGAAATAGACCTGGATTCAGCTAGACCTGCATACCAAAAGACCCAAATGGAGGAAAAAGAGATCCAAATTAGAATATTGGTATACCATAACAAAAAAACTAAGCATTTTAGAATCCAGACTAATTTATCTTCATCTCTAAAAATGTGCATGTTCTGAACGAAGCCAGTCCAGAGCTACGTCTACCAGATCCCTCTCAGAGGAGAAATCACAAAGGAAGAGTGAGCAGGGACAATGGCTCTACTATTTTTATTGTAACAAGTCCAAGAAACTGAGAGAGATACTCCAAACTGTGTCAGACCATATTCTATGACTAGGTTTTCTTGTTTCAAACTGGATAGAATTATCAGTGTTTGCTTCTGAACACAAACTAGATTAAGGGTGGAATTCACTTCACTTCATGCAGGGGGCAGTACAAAGACTAAGGCCTGGACTACACTACGCATTTAAATGGAATTTAGCAGCATTAAACTGATTTAACCCTGCACCGGTCCACACAAGGCCCTTTATATCAATAAACCGGTTTATATCTTTAAACCGGTTTCTGTACTCCTCCCCGAGAGCAGTAGCGCTGAAATCGGTATTGCCATGTCGGATTATGTAGAGTGTGGCCGCAAATTGATGGTATTGGCCTCCGGGGGGTATCCCACAGTGCACCATTGTGACGGCTCTGGAAAGCAATCTGAACTCGCATGCAGTGGCCAGGTAGACAGGAAAAGCCCCACAAACTTTTGAATTTCATTTCCTGTTTGCCCAGGGTGGAGCTCTGATCAGCACAGTGGTGATGCAGTCCCAAATCCAAAAGAGCTCCAGCATGGACTGTACGGGAGATACTGGATCTGATCGCTGTATGGGGAGACAAATCTGTTCTATCGGAGCTCCTTTACAGAAGATGAAATGCCAAAACATTTGAAAAAACCTCCAGGCTATGATAGACAGAGGCCACAGCAGGGACTCAGCACGGTGCTGTGTGACAAGCATAATGGAAAGTGAAAGAATGAAATGGACGCTCAGGGAGGGGGGACTGAGGACTCCAGCTATCTCACAGTCCCTGCAGTCTCCGAAAAGTATTTGCATTCTTGGCTGAGCTCCCAATGCCTGTAGAGTCAAAAACATTGTCCGAGGTGTTTCAGGGTATATCCTGTCAATTTATCTCCCTCCCCCCATAAAAAAAAAAAGGGGGAAAAATCATTACTTGCCATTTTTTCAATGTCACCATGTGTCTACTGCATGCTGCTGTTAGACATAGTGCTGCAGCGATGAACAGCAGCATCCTCTCCCCTTCCTTTCCTGATGGCAGACAGTACAAAATGGTGGAAAACTGTCGTCATCCTGTGAGTGCTCCTGGCTGGCCTCGGTGAGGTTGGCCAGGAGCGCCTGGGTAAAAATGAGACTGATTCTCCGTCATTGCTGGCACATGGTGCAAAATGCTGGGTAACCATCCTCATCATAGCAGGTGGAGCCTGAGCTCCATCAGCCTCATCCCCTTTTGTGTCTAAAGAGAAGATTCTGTCCTGCCTGGACTATCATAGCAGCTGGAGGCTGCCTCCCCCTCCATTTTCTCTTGCTAAAAAGTCAGTTTTATTCCTGCATTCTTTATTACTTCATCACACAAATAGGGGGACACTGCCACAGTAGCCCAGGAGGGTTGGGGGAGGAGGGAAGTAATGGGTGGGTTTGTTGCTAGAATGGCATGCAGCTCATCATTTCTGCGGGATCTCTGGGGCTCTGATCCCAGAGCGGCTCTGCTCTCTGGCTTTCTAGTAGACTTGCTGCATATTCTAGGCAGGACTGACTCTATTTTTAGACAAAACATAAAGAAGGGAATGACCTGGGGAGTCATTCCTATTTTTGTCCATGCACCCCCGGCCAACCTCAGCGAGGCCAGCCAGGAGCACCCATGACAGCAGCAGATGGTACAAAATAACCATCTCATTGCCAATTTACAATGGCAGATGGTGCAACAGAGATGGCAACCATCTCTGCTACCTTGCAAAGGCAAACAAATGCTATTGTGTAGTACTGCCTGTCAGCGGCATCCGGTACACATACAATGACAGTGACAACAGGCAAAACAGGATCCATGGTTGCCATGCTATGGCGTCTGCCAGGGCAATCCAGGGGAAAAGGGCACGAAATGATTGCCGTTCCTTTCACAGAGGAAGGATTGAGTGACGACATTTACCTAGAATCACTCACGACACTGTTTTTGCACCATCATGCATTGGCATCTCAACCCAGAATTCCAATGGGCGGGGGAGACTGCGGGAACTATGGGATAGCTACCCACAGTGCAATGCTCCAGAAATTGATGCTAGCCTCAGTACATGAACATACCACGGAATTAATGTGCTTAGTGTGGCCACGTGCACTGAACTTTATACAATCTGTTTTACAAAACCGGTTTATGTAAAATTGGAATAATCCCATAGTGTAGGCATACCCTAAGTCCTTCAAGAGCACAAAATAGGGCTGTAAGTGATGCACATATCTTACTCTGGCATGCTTCAAGAGTAGACTTCACCCTATGTACATTTTAATAATGTAATTTCTGTTGAAAGAGGTTTATAAATTTCAGGTGTTATACAATTTTTTTGTAGGCTAGTTCCCAATAGGTCGGTGTCTAAACAATTACATTTTACCTCATGTGTAGTTGTCTTGGTAGGTCATGGTCATGGAGGACAAAGTTGCCCTTGGGTAACTGTGGTCCACCCCATTTAAGGATTTGAAGATTGAAGTCAGGACCTTGAATTGGGTTAAACAATTCCAAAGGGAGCTAGTGAAGTAACCAGAACACTGGGGTAATGTATTAGACAATTCAGCCATCACATCTTGAACTAGATGGAGCTTCAAAGTACCTGTTTTCAATTCCAGTCAAACTGCTGACTTACATTCAGTTTAAAGTTTAATATTTTCAAATTAGATTATGGTGCCCATGTCCCTCCTACCCGTCCAATCAAATCTCCAAGGCATTCTTTTCTCCCATGTATTTGTCTCACTCTTTAAGGAAATATGTGGTTTTGTTTTTTGAGAACTTCCCTGTCATAAACAGATAAGGGTTAATGTCTCTTTTACCTGTAAAGGGTTAACAAACGGAACCAAAAACACCTGACCTGCGGACCAATCAGGAAACAAGATACTTTAAAATCTCGGTGGAGGGAAGCCTTTGTGTTTTTTGGGTTTTGCTTTGTTCTCTCTGGGTCCTGGAAGGGACTAGATGTGCAACCAGGTTTCTTGCCAATTTCCCTGCTACAGTCTTTTATATATTTAGAATAGTGAGTCTTAAGTAGGAAAGGCAGTAAGTCTTTTGATTTGTTTTCTATATTTGCAAATGTTTAGTTTGCTGGAAGTATTTTAAGTTGTATTTTGCTGGGCGGGGGGGCTTCTCTCTAGTGTCTAAGTTAAAAAGCCCTGTAACTTTTACCATCTAAATTACAAAGACAACTTTTACTTTTTTCTTTTTATTAAGTTTTTTTTGCTTTTTAAGACCTGTTGGATTTTTTCCTTTATTGAGGCTCAAGGGAATTGAGTCTGTACTTACCAGGGAATTGGTGAGAGAAGAAAGAAAAGAAAAGGGGGGGAAACCTAATTTCTGTGTTGTGATTCAAGGAGTTTGAATCTGTGATCTTCAGGGTAACCCAGGGAGGGAAAGCCTAGGAGAGGCACTGGTGAGGGAAAGAGTTTACTTTCCTTGTGTTAAGATCCAGGGGGTCTGGGCCTTGGGGGTCCCCAGGGAAGGTTTTGGGGGGGACCAGAGTGTATCAGGCACTCCAAGTCCTGATTGGTGGCAGCTTATCAAATCTAAACTAGTAATTAAGCTTAGAGGAATTAATGCTGGTACCCTAACTTTTGAACTCTAAGGTTCAGATTGGGAAAATATACCATGACATTCCCATGGAACGGTAGCTTCTAAGATACTAATCCATCTTGCCTTTTGCGACATTTAATTTGATTCCTGCCAGTGGCTGCATCTGTTAGTTGGCAGGAGATGCCATGTCTGAGGTGATCAAATATGATGGGTAGGAGGACAAGTGCTGAAATAAAACTCAGGAAGCTCTCAAAAGATCTGCTATATTTCAAAACTCAAGGTATGTGCAGTGAAGAAACAGTGGGATGCTCCTGTGCGCCCGTGGTTGATACTTTACTGGTTTAGAGACAAATAGTGATGATTCAGTTCAACAAGGTATCTCATGAGTTCTAGTTTATAACATGAAATTTTTGTTTAGAGACCAAAATGTCAGTTCTTTGATTACCAGAAGGGTTCAAGCCTGCAGAATTCTTTAACAGGACATTACTCATGCATTTGGAGTTTCCAGAAACAAAATTCAAGCTACATAGGTTCAGATATTCTTGCCTTCTGACATAAAATGATCTATAGTTATGATCTTCTACCTTTTATAGCTAAAGATATGGTCAGGGTGATGGAGTTAGTTCAGAAATAGAAGTAACAACTCACCTGGGATCTACAGACCTTTGAGTTTAAAGATTTTTCAGTTCATTGAGAAATCAAAGTAAGTAGAAGATGACAATTAAGTAACAAGTGAAATTCAAAGATTTCCTTATCAAATTAAATCTGATCTTCAGAAGCAAAGGCACTTACATTAATTTGATGTTCCTTTCTTCCTTCTGAACAAGTCATTGTTCTGCTCTGTCCATGTGATATTCTTATAGTGATATCTTATGTCCCTTGGCAATCTTGTAAATTTATTGTCCTACTTTTGGGAGCATGTAGGACAGGGTATGAGCTTTTTTATTCTTATTTACTCTTGATGTAAGGGATGGATTTTCAAAGACATAACTGGCATATCAGCACCTGACCCCCATTCAAATAGGAGTTGAGCACTTAACTTTAAAAATCTCTCATCTTTAACTGACAAATGTGTTGGTGGCCTTTTCAAACCTTTCAGAAAGTATGTGAGAGGGTCTATTACAGATAAGTCTTTAAAATAGACTTATCAGCATCTGTGGGCAGTGGCTAGCAAGTGAGTGCCAGCTCAGAAACTTCAGGTTTTGTAGTCTACATTTTTTAGTGTGATGTGTTGTGGTGTTTTTTTTTTTTTCTGGTAAGCTTTGGATGCAGTTATTTTCTTATCAAAGACTGGAAACTTTTCATTCTCTGTTCTTTTCTTCCTTATTACTTAATTACGCTGTTTGTAGCTTGTTGGATTTTTCTTGTTTGAGGGTGACTGGTCAGGAAAGGTTGAGTTGAGTCCCAGCTCATCTATTTTTTTAAAAGCTGCTTTTCCTTTTCTACCATTAAATTTCCCTGAGTTTGCTGGAAAACTATGGGGTTATTTTCTTTAACCAATATGGTTTTATTCCTCTGATAGAATTTGTTTCTTCGTGGTTGTACCACTAGATAGTCTCATTATAATGGGGAAAGTATTATGTATCACAATCTCTTTATTAACATTGTCCCTAACTGATGTCATGGTATTTCATATTATGGATACTTGCTTGCTGATGTGCTGAAGTTTATTTGACATGCCTCACTTTTCTATTGCCTCTTCATCTTGGAGACTTTTCTTCCTCTCCTTGTCCCTCACCCTTTTTCCTTGAGAATTTCCACCTCTTGCTGACCTATTTGGTCCACTTGCTTCTCCACATGGTGTCTATCTGTGCAGAGCTGCTTCTAGGCTCCTTGGAGCATGGATTTTATCTTCTAATTTTCTGTAAAGCTTTCATGGAATTTAAGTGGTAAACAGGTTATGCTAACCCTCTGAAGAGGAGTGAATTTCATCCTCCAAGTACATATGTAGGGGGGACATTTTCATATGGGGAATATGTTGAAGTGCTTTCAGATATTATTATGGTTATGAAAGGCAGTGGGATTAGATGGTTTTGTTTTCTCTCCTAACTATAAATAGGGACACCTGAAATTAAAGCAGTCAACCATTGATCCATGTTCACACAAAAATACAGCAACAGGCTAATATCACAGTAATTAGGATAATTAGTTGGTTTTGCATAGCTCCATGTTGCAAGTAATTTTTCCAGTACATGGCTGTTATCGGACAGATTATGACAGACTGATAGATTCCATTGTTTTGGCAATTTTCCTAAATTCTTTGTAGAATGCTGTAGTTCTTCCTATGAATCAAATTCCACTCCTCAATATTTACAGTTGTACTTACCGTGTGAGTTACTGAACTGTTACTGCCTGCATAGAATTAAATGTCAGATAAAATCAGTGCCAATGTTTAATGCCATTAAACAAACCTAACTGTGGCTCAGGGATTTCTTGGTATTAGTATTGCAGTTACAAGAGTGGGAGCTAGAATGGAATTTAAATCCAGATTCCTGCAATTAGACTAATCTTCCAAGACATTTATTGGTTAGTAGAAGCACACTGACTTTAATAAAATCAAGTAAAGAATTGTATTTATTGAGCTTCAATGATATTTGTACTCCTTGATGATCTCTCGAACTTAAAGCAATTAAAAATGATTTATCCTATTCTGCAATTAATTTTGTACAATACTATTCATTGATTACAACAAAATGTCACAATTTGATAGGCCATTATTTAATATTTCATTTCTATTGGTCGGGTCACATGAACTTTTTTAGATATTTTTAAACATACAGAAGGGGTACAATGTCCATATTTAAACTGTCTAGGCATATTAGCCCAGACTGATTAATATTCATATGTAATATGTTTAACATTAAAACTCACAAAATAACCTCATCAATCATCCTCTTTCCCAACTCTCATAAATAAAACCTATCCAAAAGTTTGAGGAAAATAGATAAGCTTTTTGGTGTGCTTTACAAAAGAACCTAGATTTGTTTAATTTTAACAAGAGGGAAGGCAAATTCCCATGTCAAGCGTCCCTCATTGAAGAAACTTGTGACAGTAACTATCTCCTTTTGAAACTGGACAGCCATTGGTTTAAGTTCCTCCACTGGTCACACCTGCAGCAGTATCTCACTCAAAGAAGCAGACTGTAGTAGGTAGGTCCAAATCAGTTAGAAACCAGTTTAAAACAAAGAAATAAAACCAGCCATGTCACCTAGAAACCAAGGCAGATTAAAAAAAAACTCACCTTAGTTGCTCTGTGCATAGCTCAATTTAATAAACAGGCAGAGGCATTCTGCACTACTTTATGGCTCTGCTTCTGCAAATATGAATAACTTACTCACAAATCGTTTTGATACCAGTGAGACTACTCTCATCAAGAAGATTACCTACTTATATTAGGCTTGCAAGATTGGGCTACAAAGTGAATTGACTCGCTCATATTATGCAGATGCTCAAGTGCTCTGTTGGATAGGGGCCTGTTGGTACAGCTCAGCCTGCCATTGCTTATGATGATCAGTGTTTGCTCAAGCTCAGTTCTGGCTGAAGGGTGATCCAGAGAGATGGACTGTTTTGTGAAAAGGACAGTGTCAAGTTATTCCAATGATGAAGCCAAAAATGAAGAAAAATTGTGAAAGCACAATGGCAAATGTATGACATAAGAACGACTGATTTGGAAGCCCCATGGAGAAATGTGTTCTGAAGGGCTAGCTGCCAAGAACATAAAGCCTTCAGTGCTGTTGTGACATTTAGAAACACCAAGAAACCTGAAGGGTTTTTGGAGGAAAATTTGAAGCTCTGAAAAATCAACAAGGCTTGATTTAGTCTGGCAACACCTACCCACATAGACACACTTCAGTCATCTGAGCTGTTATATATGAATTGCAGAACAGAATAAACTGCATAGCACTGCAGAAGATCTTATTCTTTCCTGTACAGTAGATGTGGTTTGAAAAGCTTGAACCAGTACTAAATTGAAAATATTGCCTTTGTCAAATTGCATTGTTTCATTCATTTCACTGACTTGGCTGAGGATGTCCAAGAGCAACTACTTTCAAAACTCAAAAGGGATTAGGTGGGAATTGATGAGTCAACTTACCTGTGTGGTTCTCTAGCACTCTTTGTGAAGTAGGATTCTGATAGTCCTATTGATGATGATTTGCTCCCTTGTAATGCTATGCCAGGGGACACAACAGGAGAATGCTTATTCAAGATGTTTCATGAAAGTCTGATTCCTACTTTCAGTCAAAGTGGTGGTATCTTAATGAGTGGTGCCAAAGAAATGACAGATCACAATAACAGCTTTGCACAGATCCAAAATAGCCAAGAAGGTGACCAACAGTCAGTTATCTCTGCCCACTTGGGCAGAACTGAGCCAGTCCAGTAGAGTGGCCTTCCTATTTCTCACTGGGAAGGCCAGCGGGGGGGAAGCTAGGAAGCTGGCAACAAATGCCACCTTTAAACAGTTAAGATTCCAGAGGTGGAAAGGCCAGCTCCTCCAACCCTTAACCAATGAGGAAAGTGGAGCGCACTTGACCCCTTTCAACATACCAGCCTTCTTGAATGTACCTGCACCTAGGGATGCATTGTGCCACCTCAGCTCTGTTAATTCTTCATTGGGCCAAGCCCTTTCCTGATCTAGACCTATTTCTGGTATGTTGTAGTTATACAGGAGTTCCTTTTTGATTTTTGTTTTTATTGTAAAAAGATTTCTGTTGGAGCAGTTAAACAGCTGACGGGAATTCAGCTTCCATTTTCCCTTTTCCATCTTTCTTCTTAAATTTTCTCTAATTGTCAGGGCTCTAGCCTTGTTCTGGGTGTCCTCATGAAAGAACTTGTAGTACTCTGATAAAGATTCTGAGTCTGTATATGATTCCATAATCCATCTAATTGGATTCCCTTCCCCTTTCCCTCCCACCCAACCTTTTAGTGAACAAGCTTAGTCTTTTTTCTCCCAAAAAACAGGAATTTTGTGGTTCTTTCAGAAGATGGTTGGAACCAAGATGTTCTGATGAGCTCTCCTGTTTTTAATCTGTTATGGTCAGCCTTTCTCACAGTAATGAGTCTTTTAGTCTCTGTAAGCAAGTTCTGTCTGGGCCAGGTAATGACTCCACTAAAGCTGAGTAGAAAATGTAATATAAGATATATTTAAAGGGGATTGCACAATATGAAGTTCAGGGGAAAACCTGTGTAAACTCCAGTCACATGCTGAGTTTTGCAACTCACTACATCCTAGCTTTCGTGAAAAGGTTTGGAGGGAGTACTGGAGAATTTTAGCGCACTCTATTGTCCTGTGGTCTGAGTCTTCACAGTGTTGTATATTAAAATCAGAGCTACTGAAACGAAGGAAATGTTAGCATTTGCAGTCAATCTCACATAGAGACAATATCTCCATTTTTAATGGTTCAATCTAAAACCTACCATAATGAGTGTGCATGTTTACAGAACAGCTTAGTATCATATTTAACATGCTTGTTCTAACATAAAGAAGATTTTTTTTGTTTTACAGAGAGACTCATCCTGAGTAGCAATCTTAACTGAAGTTTGCACATGTAGCTTATGCTCTGCAAATAAATTGCAAATCATAAGACACTCGCAATGGTATCCTCAGGTAGTGCAAAGATTTGTACATCTTTAGAAGGAGATGACGCTTTCTGTCTGATTTTGGAAACTTTCCTTCATTACCTATGAACATCCTAGGATCAAGGCAGTGGGTGTGGTGGTGGTTGGCTGTTTTTTTTTTGTTTTGTTTTTTGTTTGGTTTTTTTAAGGGGATGGTGCTGGTTTTGAAACTTACTCCTTTGCTTATTTCCAGTCTTGTTTGCAGTTTCATTCTTCTGGTCCTACTTCTTGCTATCTCACAATTGCTGAAGTATTAGTGGTTTTCCATAAGGTCTAAGAATACCATAGGTAGATCAATGATTGTGCACTATTGTACGATGTTCTTCCCTGTAGCAAGGTTTTTTAGCTGAACAGAAGATGGTTTCTAAAAGATACGCTCTATGAATTATTTTGGAGAAGTCCTATGGCACGAGTTATAGAGGAGATCAGACTAGATCACAATGGCCCCTTCTGGCATCTGGAATTGTGCTGTTGCTGTTGTGATTTGGGGTGAGTAAAATATATAGCAACAATAGAGCTTTCTTTATTATTTGACAGTGACTTCTATGGGCCTGCTAGTGCCTTCCTTCTGCACCTATATATTCCCTCCTTGCATCTTTCACCCTTGTTTCTCTCCGTGGGCATCCGTAAGATAAGGTAGTACATGTAGACATCCAAATGGAGATATTTTTTAAAAAAAATCCAGTCTTAAGAGTACCTGCTTCCTTATTCATGAGCACAGGATAAGATATGTGAAGACCTGGTCTAAGAATGGATGTAGTGTCTGAGGAGGTGTATCCTTGTGCATGATCTTCAACATGCTAATATGATGCTTAACTGTGTTACCCTTGCTGGCCTTTCACCTAGGCCTACTGTGCAGGAATAACTTGGCCATGTTACAGCATTATCACTGATGCAACATTGGGTTTCCCTTAGTCTCCTGTCCTTCTCCTCACTTGTTACTTTGCTTTTATTATACTCGCACTGTAAGGCTCAAACCTAGGTATATCTTCCTAGTGTACCCAAAGCAGTAAGCTTTCCATTTGGCAAAGCCCCTAAACTTAATCGTATGTCAATCACATGCTTAAGTCTCATTGATTTCAATGCCTAAAGAAAATGAATGGTATGTACTTCCTAAGTCACTTAGGTATGTTTGAAAATTTTACCCTTAATGCTTTGCTGAATCAGGACCTGACTGCTGTGGAATAGTTGTAGGGAATGAAGTGGTTTTGCACTAAATTTGGCTCTGTTACTAATATATTTCCCATGGAAGTTCTACATGAATATCTCAGTACAATTTACAATTCCATAAACTACATCAGCTATGAGCACACTTTTCTCTATATAACGAAATGAAGTCAGATGTAATTTAGATGCTAAGATGGTTTAAAATAAATAAAACCTACAAATTTACCTATTATGGGCAAAATTCCTGCCCTTCAATATATTCATATACCCCACTGAAATGAAAGGTCACAGTACATGCATACCTGCAGAAAGATTTGCCGCCCATCTTGTTTCCCCCACCCAACAGCCTTTTTAAGTCTAGAACTGAAGGTTTGTTTTTTTTCAGGAGTGTACACATACTTACACACAAGGTAAAAAAGCTCAGTAATGACAGTCCATCTTTCCTAGGCCAGGCACACACTTCTGAATATATACTAGGAGATAACATTGAGAGATTTTGTGTATATAATATGGATCATTAAACTTTTGAAAGAAAAGAAAATAACCATGTTACATAAAATAAAAATACCATAATCTATATCCAGATATTGTCAAAACATTGAGTAACAACAAGTTCCCCCTCCCAAAAAAAACTGGGGGCAGGACAGAAAGGGTACTATGTACATTCTTTCATAAAGATGTATGCTGCCACCTATTTATACCATATTTCCTGTGGAATATTTGAATCCATACTCCTAGGAACACTAATTACATTTCTTAAAGGCAACAAAACTAGATTCACAGAGATGCTTTCAGTGCTTAACAGAGACCTCAATCTTGTTCCATTGAATTCAATGGGAATGTTACCATGGCCATTAATAGGAGCAAGATCAGGCCTTAGAGTCCAGTTGTGATTTCAGTTTTTTTACCTTCAGTTCTTCCTAAGATACTTCTGATTTTCCTTGTACAAATCCCGATTTGATGCTTTGAGGTATAATTTCTACTGGATATCAGCTAAGTCCCTTAGCTCCATTGTACACAACAGGGCCGGCTCCAGACACCAGCTGACCAAGCATGTGCTTGGGGTGAGGCAGTGCTCTAGAGGTGTGGGTTTTTTTAGTTCGGCCAGGCGGTGCTGGGTGGGGGGGGTGCTTTTTCTTGTTTTGCTTGGGGTGGCAAAAATGTTAGAGCTGGCCCTGGTACACAAGTGGCAAAGGATAAGGTAGTAAATCTGCTCCCCAAAGATAATCCATCAAAGTGAAATATGTGCCTAGGTATAAACGTAAACACATAAGCATCCTATTGCTCAGCAAGCCTAAATTAGTAGTAACCTGCGGACCAAAAAATTAAACATCCAGCAATCCCAAAAAATGTCCTTTGAATTATTCGGGTCACTACATTTCCGTCACTGAGTTACTCTGCAACTCACTTTCTCTCATCTCTTCTACAGACCAGTTTCTAGAAGTGCTGTTTTTGTTTTTCTTCACTTGTGACATTAAATATAATGTGGATTTAATTGAGTCAGGCAGATTCATGAGATTCTCTCCTCATGTACATATTCCAGAAAGACACTTTGCTCTGTCTCCATATAAACTAAGGGTACGTCTACACTACAGAATAAATTTGAATTAGCTAAAACTGATTTTATAAAACAGATATTATAAAGTCGATTGTGCACGTCCACACTAGGCACATTAATTTGGTGGTGTGCGTCCATGGTCCAAGGCTAGCGTCTATTTCTGGAGCGGTGCATTGTGGGTAGCTACTGTAAAAGAATGAGGCCAATAACGTCGATTTGCATCCACACTAACCCTAAATCAATATAGTAATATCGATTTTAGCGTTACTCCTCTAGTTCTGTAGGAGTACAGAAATCAATTTAAAGAGCCCATTAAATCAATATAAAGAGCAGCGTAGTGTGGACCAGGCCTAAGCTACTTGGTTGTGGATAATCCAAATGTTTATATAGAGAGAAGCCTGGCAGTGTGTTTGAGCATCTCAAATGTACATGGCAAGTTGTTCCCATTTAACCTTAGGACCTGACTGTTTGTGTCTTAACTGCAGGTACTTCTACAGTTGAGTCCATTCTGTTTCCTATTTCTTTTGCAGCTGCAAAATGCTGTACATCTGCCCTCAGAATAAATTTGCCCAATTTCTAAAATATCCTTCTGGGTCCAGGCTATCCAGCAAATTTACCCGTCTTTAGGCTTAATCTCTGGATTATTTCAGATGGACGCACTGCAGCTTTCATGTCTGTTGACCCTTGATAATGAAAAGTAAACTTTTCTCACATAAGCGATTGTTGATGTGGATATTTGTTACTATTAGGGGGCTAGCTTTCTAGGTACCAGGTGGAGGTATTCTTGCTCTATAGCTAACAATCCACATTTTTTCTTTATTTTAAAACCTGATCCGGTTACTTACAAGTTTTGTTATCCTGACAAAATGGATTTGGGGACTGTCCTAGAACCTACTTATTAATCCCTTAACCTGTCCTTCCCAAGATGGAAGTTTCTGGGGTGGTTGAAGTGCTTTGTTAGAAATGGCCAGTTTGTAACACATCTCTGACAGCATTTCTTAAATTATACATTGTTTTACATAAGTAAAATACAATTAAGACACACCTTGCAAGCATACACCCACTAAATACTGTGCTACACTACACTAAAATTGTATTTAAAAAAAAAAACAAACTTGCAGGCTTTTACCTTATAAAGCCATTGGTATCCCTTTAAAAATTACTGTTGCTTTACAAATCCTTTGGTATTTTTCTTTAATCTCTGCTGCTCAGCTCTTCTGGTCCAATTATAGTTTTTCCAGCAGCTACTTTCTCTGTCCTTTTGTCAATTAGTTAATTGTTTCAATGTTGCGGATGTTGTGGCCCCTGCTGATTACTGAGGCTTTAGGTATTTTTTTCAGAATTCTGAACTTTTTCCAGCAGTTCTTGTCTTTTCAATCAGCCCTTCTGATCTTTCCCTCCAGCAGTTCTTTCAGCACTTCTTGCTAGCTCCCCTTGCTCGCTTCCACTCTGTCTTCTCCCGATCGACGCTTTTTCTCTAATTCAAATCCTGCCTCTTGGTAGCTGGCCTTTTATGCTGCACTCTGTCTTCTAATATGCCTTTCTATTCTTAGAAGCAATTACCTCATTTGCACATGCTTAGTATCAACCGTTAGTTCAGAGGTATGATTGATGGCTCTGAACTTTGAAACAAGTTGTAACCAGTATGAGTGGGCTATGACTAGCCAACAGATCATCTGACCTTTCTGACAATTTGTATTGCACATACTCATAGCAACAAATTATGGACAGTCACTCCTGTTCTGCATCTTAAAGACCTTGTTGCAGTTGAACTAGGGTTCCTTGGACTAGGTTAATGGAGTTGAGAGCCACTAATTGTGTTGCAGGAGTGTCAGTTCTTAAAATGATTGATCAAGTTTGACATTATTACTAAAGTTTTGTTCCTGCTTCCATTGAGGTCACTTGCAAATCTCCTTTGGCTTCAAAGGATGAAAGATGAATCCCTCTATTTGATAGCAGTGTTTTGAGGGGGATGTTTCAAAGTCCACTGAAGCCAATGGAAGTGTTTCCATGGATTTTTTTAATTGGGGTTAGATTAAGGCCCTTCATGGTCACTTGGCTCTGTTGGCTGCATGGAGATGTGGGTTGGTAATTTTGTATATTCAAGGTGATCAAGTGAATCCTAATTTCAGGAGTTGAATATTTTTATTAAGGGCTTACTTGTAAATGACGACATGCAATAAAAGGAGTGATTTTGCTTTATTCCTTATAAAGCAAATATAGGGAAATAATCTAATCCCAGGACTTTTTTACATATTATGGGTTTAAAAGCTGCTCTTAATTGCACAGAGTGCATCTTCCTCCAAATTAGCCATTATCCAATTTCAGAAACTATCTTTTCAAATAGTCTAAAAGTTTGGAGTTATAATCCTGAATAAAATTATTAAATATCTGATTGTATTACCATACAGTGAGATTAACAATAATTGAATTGTTAATCTCACTGTTTGAGAATCTTTCTTTTTGACCCGTGTTGGAATAGTTTACTGTTTTCACTCCTGAGTTTACATTTTACATCTAGCACTGGGTATTTTGTTGGCCTAATAAACTCTGTGTGATATGATTGGATTTATATAAATTATTGAGCTCTTTATGTTTATCATGAAGTGTAATCTAAAACTGAAACATGCCAGACAACATAACCATTAAAAAAGCTGGAACAGATTCATGTCTGCAAGCCTATAAAACATATCCGAGCTATAGAGAAGCTTACATAAGTAAGCAGGCAAATGCTTCCAAAGAAGTCATCTTGCTAAACTAGATTCATCTAATAAAGTTGTGCTCTATCTACGTAGATTTTTTCCCCATCTGGAGATTATAGATGTACTACTAAAAGTATCATGACTCTGTATGTTTCAAACTAAATGAATGTTGTAATGGTGGTTGTCATGGTATCTAGTGTGGCTCACGCCCACAAGTCCCAATCTCAGAGCAGACAGTCAAGAAGCCAGACAGGGACCCCAAACTGACTGTATGTTCTATAATTAGATTTTACCAACCTAATAACAAGCGTCAACTCCTAAAACACTAACAGTCTTAGCATGGAGTCACAGTCAGTCCCCTTGGGCATTTCAGTCTATCTTGCAAATATGCACCAGATTACAAAATATTCGGGTTGCTCCAAATTCCAAGAGACCAGTTGTTTACCTCAGTTAATTTGTACCTTAGATGTCAGACCAAAGACCATGCTTGTAGCCAATCCTATAGTAAATTATCTAAGGATTTATTAACTAAGAAAAGAAAATGAGTTACAAGGTTAAAGCAGAGAAATACATATACAAATGAGTTAGTTTATGTCTTCAAAAGGTAACAGTTCTAGTAATCTGTCAGTTCTGACTGACTTTTAGGGCTAACACAGGTTGACCCTGGAGATCTCTACTTCTGTTTTGTAGTTCTGGCCTTGGGTCCAAACAGCAAAAGATGAAGAAAATTCCTGTCAGCTATTTTAATTTCCTTCTTCCAGAATTCAAACTGGTGGGACAAGCCCTTTCTCACAGTCTTGTCTTTGGTGCAAAAGGCAAATAATAGTCTTTGTATTGTGGTGCCTTACAATGGCCCATTTTATTTTGATGGGGAGGAGATAATCCCTCCTGATTGTGTTTGCAGTTTCAGAGCAAACATTTTTACACTTACAAAGCAAAAAAAATATATTACTATAAGTGAGATTAATGCATGCAGCAATGTACAAACATTTCATAAAGTCTAAAGCGTTAAGTCCAATACCTATCTTAATACTAAGACACAGGTGAAACAGACTGGTTTCCAGCAATGAATTTGTCAGTGCTTGGCTGAGGCCTAAGGCTTGGCCCTGGTCCACCAGCATCACAGTGATGACTATTCTACTTCAGTGTTTGGGAGATGGACTATATTAGTCTTTTGTACTATAATTGGTAGCTTTATAAAATAGCATAATTAGGTTTTCAAAATTTGAAATACACCTCTACCTCAATATAACGTGACACAATATAATGTGGTAAAGTAGTGCTCTGCGGGGGCAGGGCTGCACACTCTGGTGGATCAAAGCAAGTTCAATATAACTTTGATACAGGTTTCACCTAATAATGCTGTAAGATTTTTTTTGGCTCCCGAGATAGAGGTGTATCTAACTGCTACCAATGTGCAGACACACCATAAAATGAGTACTTCGAAATGCTCAGTAGCTTAACTAACTCTAACATTGACTGTTCTTATGCTTTGGCCTTTATTGAAGAGACTAGCTTGGGATGCTGTCTCTTCAATAAAGAGCCCACTTCTAACTAGCCAGTACTCAGCACCAGAGCAGGATGCAGGCCCTACCCAGCCTGCTTCCCACCAAGTAGAATTCCATGGAGGATGCAGCTTGAGGAGATAGTCCTATCTCCACTACCATTGGTACTAGCAAGGTTCTGAAAGCTGTTATTCCATTTCAGCTTGCCTCAGTCTTGCTTGCTGTCCACCAATGACCAACTGATTTCCAGGTTCATTTTTTTGGTTCTCACTATAAAAGCCCTACATGACTTGTCTACCAGAGAGACTGCCTCCTTCCTCATGCACTATTGTCTTCCTGTCAACTGAGTTGTGCAAGCTGTAACCTGTCTGTACAAGAGAGCTGCTGGTGTGATGGCTGAACCAGGGACCACCAAAGCTGAAAGGATGAGCTGCTGTCACTTGACCTAAACAACCAGATTCTCTAGTTGAGAACTGTAATAGACTCTCATTCTCTGTAGCTTGGGCCCAGAGGAGGAGAGGCTGCACTCACTGACTACTGGACTACCATGGCAGCAGATTATTGGCTAGCAGCTCTTAGCTGTGGAATTGGCTTTATTTTGTCTGATTATTACTTGCATCTGCTGGGTTTTAGGGCAAACTGCAAAGTCCATCTGTTCACTATACTCTTTTTGGGAGGACTGTGGGGATTGGTGTGATGGAATCTGGGGTGGGATCTATTTTTTGAATTTGAATTACTGATTGGTTAGTTTAGTTGTGTTGCTGGGTAGTTTCTTGTGTGGATTGTTAATCAAACCAATTGTTAGAACTATAGAAGAGTATATTTCTTTATAGCTAAATGAAAATACAAAAAAGGATCACATGCTCAATAGAAATGGGCTCAAACCTAAGTTCTGGATGCAAGTATCTCCCAATTTTGATAAACTTCGGATCCAAAACCAGACCCAAATCTGAATGTTATGGCTGTTCCCTACCTTGATAGTCAGTTGAACCAAAACCCCACATTTGTGTTTCTCTTCTGAAACTCAGAAGTTTGAATCCAAATCCTATCCAAATTTTGCAGATGAGGCCTACTTCTCTTCTGAATTGGTTTAATTGTAATTAACTGGAATGACCACTTAAAAGGACCAGACGGAGTAGGAATTTAGAGGAAAGTATAGGTTAACGCTAAAATATTCTAAAATACAATGCCATTGCTAAATATAATATCATGCCATTATCTAGAGTACTATCTCCAATTTTCATTACCACACCTTGAGAAAAATATCTGACACTGAAAAGGTTCAGATAAAGGCATATTTGATGGGTAGGAGAAGGATAGGACTTGCATGTAATAAAGTGCAAAAATACGATTAACTTTGGTGGAAAAAGGACTTGGGTACCCAGCATTGAAACAATGGTAAATATAAGTCACTTTCCTTTCTATACATTTCATAATATGAGAAGAGGGGAACACTTAATAGAATTCAAGATGTCTGTTTATACAGATAGATGCATTTATGATGATAGTGCCTAAAGGGTCTAACTGTGATTAGGGCTTCGTTGTGCCAGACACAGTACAATTGTTGGATTCAAAACTACTTTTTGTGAATTTTCCTTCAATTTTATTTTTTTAAAGTTAAAACACTCAATCTAAGCAAAATTGTTTTTGACTTGAAATGTTTTGATTCTCTGTCCAAAAATATGGAAAATTCCATTTTTCGATCAACCCAAAATGATTTTTAAATATTTTTCAAAATTGGCAGTGAACTAAAAACTCAATTATTTGTACAGTTATACCCAACACTAGAAGTACAGCTTGCTAGAGCTGGCTGTAGTGTATAAAGAATATGCTGAGTAAGTGGCACTAAAAGTAGTCTTGTTAGAAATTCCTGGGCTGGGTCTCCATGTTATCTGTTTCTGCATCTGATACCAAACTGAGCATCTTGCACATAGGAAGAAAGAAAATTAGCATAGGATTTGACTCTGGTCAGCACTTTCCTATGGATTGCTCCAGGCTTCATGCCAACATGTGCTTTGTTAATAAAGCATTTTTAATATTTAGTTGCGTGCAAATTTATCCAGCTGGTCAGTGTGTTAGTGTCACCTTTTGTGCAGAAGATATGGGTCTCTTTACAGTTGTTGGCTTGAGCTCAGCTCAGTGCTATTTAGCATTACTCATACTCTGGCGGTTCCTGGCGTCGGTCAACATAGCAGCTATCACATAGGCATTTGTGTACATAGTTACCAGGATCTAATTTTTGTCTCCCTTCAACTTGTTTTACATGAGTGTAAATCTTTTGATGGAGTTGCTTCTGATTTATGTATATGTAAGCAAGTGGAGGGTTTGTCCTCCAGTATCCCACTCATTGCTAACTTTTCTGGGATACCTTGCATATTAGAGGTGCTATAAAAAGTCTAAATTAATGGCATTCTAGTCTTATTCCATACATAGATAAGGTGTGACTAGGCTAGAGAGAGTGTGACTTATCATTGGCAATTTATAAAAAGGTAATAAATCCAAGATGAAACCTCAAATAATAATTCTCCGCTCTCTTTTTTAAGAAAAAGGTTACATCTCATTCATTTTCAAAAGATGAAGAAAACATTTCCCTTGGATAAATCCTTTTCCTCTATGGAGGTTAATTGAAAGGTTGCTGAAACGACCAGCAAAGGTGAAAATCTTCATGAAGTATCTTGGTGGTGAAAAGCCATCTTAAAAAGCAAGGCTATGAAATAAAACCTGAGGAAAAATTCCATTACAACTTTTCAACCTGACTGGTTAGCCAAAACTCAGGGCCACTAAGGATTATTAGGAGCAGAAACTCATGACATGGTCATTTTACTATCATGCGATCTTGTTTACAAAAGATATAAAATTCCTGGTTCTTTGAAGACAGGATGAATCACATAGGACACAGTTTCTTGTGCGCCACTCCAACTGCCTTTCTAGACAGTACTCAGTCCAAACTTTCTCACTTTTTTTTTAAATTCAGGGACATGCTACCAATGCTGTAGTGCTTCGTGCTTCCTTATCTCATGATTTTCTGATCTGTCTCTTTACAGACCCACCAACTTTCACAAAACTACCCAGCAAAACGTGTCCACCCAAATGTGCTTCTTGTCTTTGTTCTGGATAGTGACATGTGCCTGTGTTTTTGGTCAGAGGCTGTAGTTTCATCTAGCTAATTCCATAAAGAAATGTAGTGGTTTCTTACAACTACTTTAAAGGTGGTGGTTATGTGAAAAGAAAATCACAGAAACACGCATAATTGAAAATGTACGAGCAGTATCAGACACCTATTACAAATCTGATTTTAAAAACAATTAGTCAGATTTATTTGCTCAATAGAAACCATGGTGGAATAATTTGAGATCACAAAACTTCACTACAAAGCTCAGCCCTAGGTACCTAAATTATTACATGCTATGATATGAAATTCTTTAATAATCAAATTTCTTTGCATTATCGGATAACTCCCCCTTCCTCTCATTTAATGGGACTACAGTAATGTTAGCAGGAGTTGATTCATTTCACATTGAATCAAAGAAGAAAAACGTTCATGATCTATTTAACACTCAGTAAAACAATGACAGATTTAAGGAGAATAAAATACATATTGCACTCTGGAGACTGTACTCCCAGAAACCAAAAAACTCCCCTTAGATTGACAGTAGTCTGCATTGTCATTGTTCATCTGTGCAGTAGTATATAGTTATGAATGCAGATTTTCTTTCCTATATGAATTTTGCAATATTATATATTGGGTTCCTATGCCAAACGAAAATGAGTTTCCCCAGCAAGCCAGACTGCCCAAGTGGCTGGTGTCTGCATTCTCCTCAGAGCTTATAAACAGTATAATTGACAGCAGTTTTAGGTTGCCCCACAGTCCTCTAAGTAAGCACTTTTATTCTTAAGGTAAAAGTATTAGAGAAGGTGAAAATCTACACAGATGCAAATAAGCTTTCCAGTTATCACCACTGAATTCCAATGAGGAGTATGGCTGGTGATCAGACTTCAGACCTCACCAAGAAGGAAAAAGTACATCCATGAATGTCATTCTCCCCGTTCTGACTCCAGACTTTGATATTTAGATTCCTGGAAGAGAGCAGACAAAGGTGCCCTCAAGGCTTAGTGCAAAAGGCTGAGTTTTTGCTTAAGCAGAGATGATACCTTTGCATACATCTCCCTGCCTAGAGATTTCCTGGGAGATCCACTTAACTTTTTGTCCCAAAAGTTCATTCTTGTCTGGCCCCTTGTTTCAAATAGTCCTCTGAAGCTCATAACGCTTCCCAGGGAGTACACTGGCCACATCTCTTCCCCTCTCCCCCACTGCCCCCTGGCTGAGTAGTTGTGGGATTGTATGCAATAGGACATGAGTAGCCTTGGAGTCCATTGTATTATAAATGCAAAATTCAACTCAATAAGCTCTCCCAAAGAGATTGCAGGAAATAGCCATATCTGTCATACTCCCAATAACTTGAATGGGCTATTCATCAGGTCCCGAAACATTTTTCATTTACAGTATTTTTGTATGGTATTTCACTAAGACAAGAGACTGAAAGAACATACCAATAAACAGTTGGAATAATAAAGAAATACATAATGAGAAATTGTTCCCTTGGGTTCTAACCAGAAGACAGTGCTATGTTTCCACAAAGAGAAAGCAATATAGATTACTAGTACTAACAGGCTTTATCATCCTTGTCAAATGAGATCTGATATGAAGTTATTACTATTAGTCCATTTCTTTGTAATGTATTAAATTAAACACAGGGCCAAAGTCATTCTACATGAACACCCATTGAAATCTATCATTGCACCAGGGCTGAATTAGCCCATTAATTATATTTGACCATATTTATTCTAACCCTAAGAAATATTACTTTATTTTCACATTTTGCTGATCGGTTAGGTGGTTGGAAAAAAATACAGTTGGAGGCACTACTTATTGGCTATGTTGTGACATTTTACATAATGATATCTTAGCTAAATCTGGACAAATATTTCATCTTCCAATAATTCTCCCAGAAATTTCAGTTGCTTTATTCTCTATATTCTCCACTGTATTACTGATATTAAGGAAACTGTGTTTCATCCTCCATGTGGCTACATTTCAATGTAAATTTAAGGTCCAGTCAATGGGACTGCTTTTGCGAGTAAATCTGCAGGATCATAATTTGTTAATGTTTCCATTGTCACTGGATGGAACTTAATAAAAACATTGGCAAACAGCAAATATTGGACCAAATTCATTCCTTGCATAACTCCTTCGAAGTCAAGGGAGTTATTATGATAAGGAATTCAGTCTGGAATTTTTTCTCCAAGACACATTTTCTTCAATTCTGTTTTTACTTGCTCTTCATGTGCATTTTGGTTTAATGCATATATTTTAATATTTCTGATACTATTCACCTAGCATTTTGTTTCATTTTTACATTGAGATTTCAATCATCTATATAAAATCTGGGAAACTATAATCTATGTAAAACAATTAACACCACTTAGCAGCTGTTAAAGAGGATAATTGCCTGCTGTTATCCTCACAACATCATTCTAAATGCTAATTGCATACAATTTACTGTCCACAAACCCACCTTTATTTCCAGGTAGATTGTCCTCGCTGTGGATTGGAAACTGAAACTGTGGGTATGGATGTGTGAGATGCTCTGTACATGTGCAGTTTGGGGGTTCCATGACTTCAGTAAATCAGAGTAGAGTTATAGTACTAAAGTATTATCCCAGAAGTTACAGCAAGACATGGTATCAGCTTGCTTGTGGATTTCAGTGAAGAATTGAAAACCACGGGAGGGAATCCACCAATCAGCAGGTACCTAAATATTTGTGGACATATTTTGGAAAAAGTTGTCATGACAGTAATTGTTACATTCTTTGAGCCTGATCCTGTAGGCCTCCTCCCTGCACTCACAGAACTTGCCTTGACTTCCCTGGGAGGTAGAGTTTATTGTTTTGGACCCTATATCGATTTTCAAAACCAGACACTTGATGGCCTCAGTGAATTCCACAGGGTTCATGAAGAAATATTTCAGTTTGCTGTTTGTTGTTCTAGATCGACCTACTATCTAAACTTTTCTAATTCATATGAATAATTTAGCTTCAGTTAGGGTGAGCAGACATCCTGATGTTGTTGGTACCATCTCAATACTAGGGGCTTTGTCAAATATATGAGTGTCCCCCCCCCCGCCCAAATCCAAGTACTGTTTTTTCACACTTGCTATCTGGTCACCCTAGCTCCATTACAGGATTATATATTGAATACAATAGCATGAATTACCAGTATAGATACAATCTATTGAATGTTAGTATTTTACATGCAATATCAAATTGAAATAATTGACTTAAAAGGCAGTACCTCCAACAAATCATGGCCACTGGAAAAGGGAATCATAATTTCATATAAAATTAGAAGCAGAGTCCTTGATAAGACATGTTAAATGAATAACTGAATGGATGGTTTACTTTGTAAGTGGAAATCTTATTAGTTTGTGTAGATTATGATGGTTGATAGCTAGAAAAATAACTGGTCCCCTTTTGTGAAAAGAAGATAATCCATTAAAGTGTTAAAGCAGCAAAGAATCCTGTGGCACCTTATAGACTAACAGAAGTTTTGGAGCATGAGCTTTCGTGGGTGAATACCCACTTCCTCAGATGCACGTAATGGAAATTTCCAGGGACAGGTATATATATGCTAGCAAGCAAGCTAGAGATAACGAGGTCAGTTCAATCAGGGAGGATGAGGCCCTGTTCTAGCAGTTGAGGTGTGAAAACCAAGAGAGGAGAAACTGGTTCTGTAATTGGCAAGCCATTCACAGGATGACCTAACCAGATCAGCCACACCATCACTGGCTCATTCACCTGCCCATCCACCAATGTAATATACGCCATCATATGCCAGCAATGCCCCTCTGCTATGTACATCAGCCAAACTGGACAGTCTGTACGGAAAAGGATAAATGGACACAAATCAGACATTCGGAATGGCAATATACAAAAACCTGTAGGAGAGCACTTCAGCCTCCCTGGCCACACTATAGCAGACCTTAAGGTGGCCATCCTGCAGCAAAAAAACTTCAGGACCAGACTTCAAAGAGAAACTGCTGAGCTTCAGTTCATCTGCAAATTTGACACCATCAGCTCAGGAGTGAACAAAGACTGTGAATAGCTTGCCAATTACAGAACCAGTTTCTCCTCTCTTGGTTTTCACACCTCAACTGCTAGAACAGGGCCTCATCCTCCCTGACTGAACTGACCTCGTTATCTCTAGCTTGCTTGCTAGCATATATATACCTGCCCCTGGATATTTCCATTACATGCATCTGAGGAAGTGGGTATTCACGCACGAAAGCTCATGCTCCATAACGTCTGTTAGTCTATAAGGTGCCACAGGATTCTTTGCTGCTTTTACAGATCCAGACTAACACGGCTACCCCTCTGATACTTGACATTAAAGTGTTGCATGTGGAGATCAAAGGAATTTTATGTATTGTATTTTAATTTTTCCATGACTTTTTAACCCTCTGAACACTGTCATTTTTCAGGCTACCGGCCAAGTGTGAATGCTTAATGTCATCAGTGATATACATGCATACAAAGGCATACCTACATATAGAGTGTGGCTGTATGTAATCTATATAAAAAAAGAGAGGGGGTTCAGCTATTTTGGGCTTGGTATGAAGGTAGCACTGGCACTTATTTGGGATGGCCACGTTCTTGGTGGAAATTCCACAACTAGCAACATTTGGACAGATTGTTTTCTTTATTTGTTCTATTTTAATGCTGAGTGTTTTGAAGCTGGGAGAGGTTTGGGATGTCAGAATATGTCCAAAAAGAAGTGTGTGGTTTTTCCTATTGGTATATTCACTATGGGGTGGGGAGAGAGGAGGAAGGAGGCAAGTATTCATTTGTGCAAGATTGTTCCTGTCTTATAGTGTGGTGTCTTGAAATCTGTTAATTGCAGGCTCTCACATTACATTTCAGGGGGGTTCCTCATCCTGATTTTCAGGTTAGGGAGCTCTGTAGGGAAGTGTTATCTGCTTCTAGCAGCAGCCAGTCAGACAAAGCCTAGGCTGGGAAAGGTTGAGTGAATGGTGTCTCTCTGCTTCAGGGAGCAGCCTGCTTTGTGTCTGTGGTTTTGTATTCTTGTGCGGTGGTCTGAATTCTAAGAAAGAAGTAGTGTTATTGTAATGTAAGCGAGGTGTTGCCAGGGCTCGACCTTCCTGGATGAGGAGGGGAGCCACACCGGCCTCGACCTGTCGTCTGAGGGTCTAGGTCCTTGGAACTGTAGCCCACCGTCTGGGTAGCTCGGTCCCTGGGGATAGAACTGGGTGGCGGCACAGTCAAAGGTGGGGCCCAGCCCTTGGTTTGGGCGGGGCACCAATACAGTTATCTCAGTTTAGCTGGCCTCTTCAGGCCAGGGGGAGGGGGATTCTGCCACCTGTGGACAGGTGGCAGGAGGAACACAGGCCCACCCGCTCCACTGCATTCCAGCCCGGGGCCCTAGAAGCAGTGATCACCACTGCAGGTGGTCAGTGGGGATCCTGACCGCAACACACTGCCATGGGTATCGGGAAATCTGCAGCCTGACTCGGGTCGGCTGCCCCCGGGCTACTTCCAGTATCCCCCTCCGAGCCTACGTGGTTCGTGGGACCCGCTTCGGGGATGTCCCACCACTGAGGCTCCTCACGGCCAGGGCTGGGCGGCAAGTCCGTCAGCTCCTCCGGGAAGTCTGGCCAGGCCTGTTCTGGGGTGTCCTCGGGGCTGCAGCAGGGGCTGAGCGGTTCTGGCAGCTTCTTGTTATAGCGAGCGCAGGGAAGCTCTGGGCAGTCCGGACACCGGCCTGCGGCCTCAGCAGCTTCCCAGTCAGGAGCTCCTGCTGACAGATCTGCTCCTGATGGTGGCTGGGGCCCAGCTGAGGGCCGGCCTTTATCCTTCTGGGTTGCTGCTTGACCCTTTGAGGGGCGGGACTTCTGCTTAGTGGCCCCACCCCTATGGGTGAGTGACGGGGCTCGACCCTCCCGGATGAGGAGGGGAGCCCCACTGCCTCGTTACACACCCACCCCACTCAAGTCCGGCTCCTGCTTGTCAGGCCAGGCGGTTCCACCTCCTCGAGGCGGGAGAGGAAGTCCGCGTTAGCATGGTCCTTGCCAGCCTGATGCTGGATGGTGAACACATAGGGCTGCAAGGCCAAGTTACCGGCACATGATGCGGGCATTGTTGTCCTTCATACGCACGAGCCATTGAAGGGGGGCGTGGTCTGTGATGAGAGTGAAAAGGGAGCTCAGGAGGAAGAACCGAAGGGCCTCGCAGGCCCACTTCACTGCGAGGGCCTCCCTTTCAATCACTGTGTAGTTCCGCTCTCAGGGGAATAGTTTTCGGCTTAGGTACAGTATGGGGTGGTCTCCTCCGTCCCCTTCCTGAGACAAGACCGCCTCTAGGCCGACATCAGACGTGTCTGTCTGGAGGATAAATGGTCTATCAAAATCGGGACTATACAAGATGGGTTCCTGGCACAAGCAGCTTCGGAGCATTTTAAAGGCCGCCCCGCTCGGGGGTCCATTGTATCTGTCGAGGGCTGTTCTTAGTCAGCAGCCCAGTCAACCGTGCGGCAATGGACGCAAATTGCGGGATAAACCGCTGGTAATACCCCACGAGTCCCAGGAAGTGTCGTACCTGTTGTTGGTTGTGGGGGGGGGGGCACTCTGCGAGGGCTTGTACTTTCCCCACAAGGGATTTTACTTGCCCCTGCCTGACAGTATAGCCGAGGTAGGTGGTCTCCTGCCAGGCTATCCGGCATTTCTTGGGGTTTGCCATCAACCCTGCCTGCCGCAGGGTTCTGAGGACCGCCGCAACCTGGTTTAGATGGTCTTTCCAGCAGTGGCTGTAGATCACGACGTCATCTAGGTAGGCGGCCGTGTACTCCTGATGCGGCCGCAAGAGGTGGTCCATGAGCCGCTGAAAGGTCGCAGGAGCCCCATGGAGACCGAAGGGCATCCGTGTGAATTGATGAAGTCCCGACGGGGTGGCGAAGGCAGTCTTCTCCTTGGAGGCCTCCTCGAGCAGGATTTGCCAGTAACCTTTGCTCAGGTCTAGCGTGGTGATAAATCGGGCCTCCCCGAGGCGGCCCAGCAGCTTGTCGACCCGGGGCATCGGGTAGGCATCAAAGCGTGATATGGTGTTGACTTTCCGGAAGTCTATGCAGAATCGCCGGGAGCCGTCTGGCTTAAGCACCAGGACCACTGGACTGCACCATTCACTCCAAGATGGTTAGACTTCCAGGGCCAACATGGCCTGGACCTCTTCCTCAACTTCCTGGCGCATTCGATACGGTACCGGCCGGGCGGTTTCCCGTATGACCTTCCCGGGCTCGGTTTGGACCGTGTGGCAGGTTAAGGTCGTATAGCCCGGTAGCGCCATGAAGGTGTGCCGGAACGCCCGCAGGAGGCATTGAGCCTGTTTACGCTGTTCGTCCGTCAGGGAACTCCCCAGCGAGGGCTCTGCCAAGTCCTTCGTTTGGACCACCTCCGAGCCTAGCTCCAATTCCGGCGGGCACAGGTCGATCAAGAGGCCCTCCCGGTCGCGCCATGGCTTCAGCAGGTTGATGTGGTATAGCTGTTTCTTCTTCCGGCGGCCCGGTTGGTGAATCTCATAATTAACGGGGCCCACTTTCAGCGTTACCTCGTAGGGGCCCTGCCAATGGGCCAATAGTTTCGATTCCTTGGAGGGTAGGAGCAGCAGAACCTGGTCTCCGGGGGCAAACTCTCTCGCACCTGCGCTTCTTGATTATAACTCCGCTCCGGCCTCTCTTGGGCTACCTTCAGGTTTTCCCGTGCCAGGGTCCCAGCCTGAGTGAGGTGTTCCCGCAGCCAGAGAACATACTGGAGGAGGCCCTGGGTTGGGGAGGCCGACTGCTCTCACGTCTCCTTCATTAAGTCCAGGAGGCCCCATGGCCTTCGCCCATACAAGAGTTCGAAGGGGGAAAAATTGGTTGATGCCTGGGGGACTTCCCAGATGGCTAGTAGCAGAGGTGGTAGGAGTTGGTTCCAGTGGCGTAGGTCGTCCGGTGGGAACTGTTTCAGCATGTCCTTAAGGGTTTGATTGAACCGTTCTACCAACCCATCCATCTGGGGGTGATAGACGGAGGTGTGGAGTTGTTTTATCCCCAGGAGTTGGCAGACCTGCTTCAGTAGCTGGGAGGTGAAGTTAGTGCCCTGGCCGGTCAGGATTTCTTTAGGCAATCCTACACAGGAAAACACCTTCACTAGTTCGCCCGCAATGGTTCGGGCCGTGATGCCCCACAGGGGGATAGCCTCCGGGAACCGGGAGGCATAGTCGACAAGGACCAGGATATACTGAAAATCAGCCGCACTTTGGGGCAGTGGACTTACCAGGTCCATGGCAATGCGTTGAAACGATGTTTCGACCAACGGCATGGGGACCAAGGGTGCCTTGGGTACCCGAGGCGAGGCAGCCAACTGACACTCCAGGCAGGAGTTAGTATCGCTTTACGTCCCCATCGAGCCCCGGCCAGTAGAATGGGTCCAAATTCGGGCCAGGGTCTTCTCGTGCCCCAGGTGTTCCGCTGCCGGTACGTCATGAGCCAGGCTCATCATGGTGCGTCGGTGGCAGTGGGGCACAAGAAGTTGCATCCGTGGCTCCCATGTGCGGGGGTCCCGCTCGACCCAGTAGTCTGTCCCGCCAGAGCTCAAAGTGTGGCCGCTGCATGGCCCGGTGAGGGTCAACAACTGACCCATCAACTGCCGCGAGTTGCTCGTAGGCCCGGCTGAGAGTGGGGTCGGCCCGTTGGTCCTGACAGAAGTCCGTGTCAAAGTGAGGCCTGGCGGGGTGTTCCTCCCCCTGGCCTTCGGTCTCAGTGTTTCCTGCCCTAGCCTCCTCGGCGTTCTCTTCTTTCTCCAATGGGGGCTCCTGGGTCTCAGCCTCCCAAGGCCGGTATGGACCGGAGGAGCCCCTCAAAGGCGGGCCAATCGTGTCCCAGGATCACGGGGTAGGCTAGTCAGGGAGCCAAGCCGACTACCAACAACCGAGTGAGGCCATTGACCGTCAATCGGGCCCGGGCGCTCGGGTAGGGTTGGACATCCCTGTGGATGCACTGCAAACAGATGGGCTCCAGGCCAGGGTCGATCGGGGGTCCGGCCCGCGGGTCGGGCACCGCGGCCTGGACAAGGCGGATGCCCTCGTCTCCCCACGGAGTTGGTCAGGCCCCGGGGTGGGTGGCCTCCGCCAGAAGCCTCCGCGGCCAGGAAGTCCTCCATCAGGGAGACCGCCGCCCGCAGTGTGGCTGGCCGGTGGCAGAGTACCCAAGCCCTTCCCCAGGCAGGCAAAATATGCACAAATTGTTCTAAGACCACCTGCTCGATTACCTCCTCCGCCGTACGGGTTTCAGGTTGGAGCCAGCGGCGGCAGGCCTCCTTCAAACCTTGGGCAATCAGCCAGGGCCAGGCACCTGTTGGGCAGGTCTGGCCCCAAAACCATTGCCTGAAGGTTTCGGGGTTAACATCCAAAGCGTCAAGGACCGCCGCCTCTACCCGATCGTAGTCCTTGGCCTCTTCCATCGCCAGCCCACGATAGGCAAGCTGGGCTGGTCCGGTTAGGTACGGGGCCAACAGAGTGGCCCATTGGTCCCAGGCCCACCCTGCAACAAGGGCTACGTGCTCAAATGTGACCAAGAAGGTCTCGGGGTCATCCCTCGGGCCCATCTTGGTCAGGCACAGGGGAACCGATGGGCGGAAGCCCCCAACGTCTTCTCCCGTGGCCCTGTCGCCGGGGCAGGACGCAGGTCCGAGGAGCAGCTGGCCTCAGAGTTGCTGTATCAGCTGTTGCTGGTGCTCCAGTTGAGCAGCATGTTGCTGCTGGAGGTGTGCGGCATCCCGATGTTGCTGCTGTTCGAGATGGGCGGCCTGCTGCTGTTGTTGTTGCAGCAATTGCGCCGCCTGCTGGCACTCCTGGCTCTCTGCCAGCAGCTGGAACAGCCGTTCGATATTCATGTCTCCAGTTAAGGAGGGCTGGTCGCACTACCGCCCTCCTACCAGCCCCTTCTCACAGGGGCTAGGGTTCAGGTCCCTGGTCAGGTGCCAATTGTAAGCGAGGCGTTGCCGAGGCTTGACCCTCCTGGATGAGGAGGGGAGCCACACCAGCCTCGACCTGTGGTCTGAGGGTCTAGGTCCTTGGAACTGTAGCCCACTGTCCGGGTAGCTCGGTCCCTGGGGATAGAACCGGGTGGCAGCACAGTCAAAGAGGGGCCCAGCCCTTGGTTCGGGCGGGGCACCAACACACAGTTATCTCAGCTCCGGCCCTTTGGTTCAGGGAAGGGCGGGCAAGGGTGCGGGTGGCTCAGGCCCTTTGGGACAGGACCGAGCAGTGGCACAGTCAAAGGGGGGGGCCCAGCCCTTGGTTCAGGCTTGGCGGCAAGTCCGGCAGCTCCTCCAGGAAGTCCAGCCAGGCCTCTTCCGGGGTTTCCTCAGGGCCGCAGCAGGGGCGGGGCGGTTCTGGCAGCTCCTTGTTGTAGTGAGCGCAGGGAAGCTCCGGGCAGCTCCTCGTTATAGCGAGCGCAGGGAAGCTCTGGCTAGTCCAGACACCGGCCTGCTGCCTCAGCAGCTTCCCAGTCAGGAGCTCCCACTGACAGGTCTGCTCCTGACGGTGGCTGGGGCCCGGCTGAAGGCCGGCCTTTATCGTTCCGCTTAGTGGCCCCGCCCCTATGGGTGAGTGATGGGGCTTGACCCTCCTGGATGAGGAGGGGAGCCACACCGCCTCGTTACAGTAATCTTCCAGTAGGAGCATGTTCCTTTTTAAAATCTAACTGCTATGTGTGTATTCATGAACATAACATGTATATCTATGCAAGAACAGCCAATCTCTACAGTCCGTGCACTTGTGAAGTACGTTTGTGTTGTGAAGGGAGATGGCATGACTGTTTGCACAAGAATCACCAAAGTGGCATGGTTGAAGTAAGACAATGCCCTCCATTCTGTTCAGGAGTTCATGGCTGAAATGAATGGTGAACACATGTGGCACTAGTTAAAAATGTGTACATTAGGTAGCCTAGAATTCCTTTAGGACCCCCCACTGCAGATGAGCTGCTTTGCACCCTACCTGCCATAGCCCATGGTAATAAAAACCACAATAGAGCCCATAAGATGTAAAACTGATGGTTTTGCTTCAAATGTTGAGAAGAGTAAAATATTCATCAAAGCTAAAATTCTAGTAACTTTTTTTCACGTGGTAGATTATATTTTGCTGCTAGTGGCAGAGGTAGTTTGATATTTGTTTTGTAATTCTCCAGTGGGTGTCGGGAGGGAAGAGGTTCCCTGAATGTAAGAGCAGCGTTTTGGGGAGTTGAGCAAGTGGAATAATTAGAGAAGGGATCGGTGACTGAGGGAAGTGTCTCTTTTGTTGGGAAGAAGGGCAACTCTTCCAAATACTTCCCTCCTTCCTCAAAGTCATGTTCAGTTTGAGGGCAGAGGCTTCCTTTTCACAATAGGAGCCTTAGACAACTTGTGCCTCTTGATACTGAGGGTGGGGGAGAGGGGAGCAATGTAAAGGGGAGGACATGTGACTGCCCCACATCTCTTCTGGGAGCAACTTCCAGCCCTACCTTCCTGGGCCAGGACAGCCAATCCTATGCTCTCTTGGGCGCATATCAGTGCAGAACACATGCTTCTGGGCCCAGCTACTGTCTGGTTGAGCAGTGGACAGGGAACCTGCTCCTGTCAACTTCCTCAATGACCCCCCCCGCCCAACCCTAAGCCAGCCTGGGGCGCCTCACTCTCCTGGCCCCACCAAAGTTACCTGCAATGGGGTACTCTGTCATCCTGCTGCACCTACTCACATTTGGCCTGGCCTGGCATCTGGCCCTGGGTGAGGAGCAGGAGGCCAAGCAGAAATCTGAGGTGGGGCCACTTGACCCCCATATGCACCAACTATGACAGGAGCAAACTTGGTGGATGGACATTGGGGATAGCTTCTCTTGCCCCACTCACCTCCCTGAAGAAATTGTCATTAGGAAGAAGAATCTGTCAGAACATTCCTTCTTGCATAAGTCAGGCTGGATAGCTCTGATTCCCACTTGGGTGGTCTTTCTTCTACCTTATGTGAGGTCAGATTGTTAGCTCCTGTCCACAGATAAGGTTGGAGACCATCAGCTCTACTTAACTGGGTCCTCTGAATCACTGGGATGGGATTTCCAGGGATGTGTAATTTTGTAGACACTGATATTTAGATATTAATGTTCTCATAATTGTACTTACAATTGATTTCGGAAGCAAAATCGCACCTGCAAAAAGTGAGGCTGCCTTTCAGAATAGTCTTATAGTATCTAGTGTATAGACATATGTAGACATAGATGTATAATGCATATAGACTCCAAAGAGTTAAATTTTAGAGAGCTGAACAATTATGTATTTTTAACTACCTAGTACTTCATAATGACAACCCAAGTGACATACTGAAACATTTTTGTACCTTGTATTTATATATGTGAAAAGAATTCAGAGCAAGAACATGAATGAAATATGTTCAATTTCTACAATTTCAGTATTGGAAATAGCAAAATAATTGCTAACTGATTATTTCTGTAGGAGAATATTGGTTGGAGTGGAAATGCTTCACTGACAACAATATATTTGCTATAGTTATGAAAAAAATACAAAAGTTATCTGATCTATTCAGATGCCCTCTCATATTTGGAGCAATTTTCCATGTGTACAATTAATTGACAGATTGAGTATCATTTAATTTCAGTAATGAGATGACCTCAGTTGAATCCTTTGGATTATTTTCAGGATTATGACTTTACAGTTTTCAGTGGAACACATGAACTATCATAGATACATAGACTCTAGGACTGGAAGGGACCTCGAGAGGTCATTGAATCCAGTCCCCCTGCCCTCATGGCAGGACCAAATACTGTCTAGACCATCCCTGATAGACATTTATCTAATCTACTCTTAAATATCTCCAGAGATGGAGATTCCACAACCTCCCTAGGCAATTTATTCCAGTGTTTAACCACCCTGACAGTTAGGAACTATTTTCCTAATGTCCAACCTAAATCTCCCTTGCTGCAGTTTAAGCCCATTGCTGCTGCTTCTATCCTTAGAGGCTAAGGTGAACAAGTTTTTCTCTCTCCTCCTGATGACACCCTTTTAGATACCTGAAAACTGCTGCTATGTCCCTTCAGTCTTTTCTCTCTTTTTTCCAAACTAAATACACCCAATTCTTTCCGCCTTCCTTCATAGGTCATGTTCTCAAGACCTTTAATCATGCCTGTTGCTCTTCTCTGGACACTCTCTCTCCAATTTCTCCACATCTTTCTTGAAATGTGGTGCCCAGAACTGGACACACTACTCGAGTTGAGGCCTAACCAGCATAGAGTAGAGCAGAAGAATGACTTCTCGTGTCCTGCTCACAACGCACCTGGTAATGCATGCCAGAATCACATTTGCTTTTTTGCAACAGTATCACACTGATTCATATTTAGCTTATGGTGCACTATGACCCCTAGATCCCTTTCTGCCATACTCCTTCCTAGACAGTCTCTTCTCATTCTGTGTGTGTGAAACTGATTGTTCCTTCCTAAGTGGAGCACTTTGCATTTGTCTTTATTAACCTTCATCTAGTTTACCTCAGGCCACTTCTCCAATTTGTCCAGATCATTTTGAATTATGACCCTGTCCTCCAAAGCAGTTGCAATCCCTCCCAGTTTGGTATCGTCCGCAAACTTAATAAGCGTACTTTCTATGCCAACATGTAAATCATTGAAGACATTGAACAGAGCTGGTCCCAAAACAGACCCCTGCGGAATCCCACTTGTTAGACCTTTCCAGCAGGATTGGGAACCATTAATAACTACTCTTGAGTACGATTATCCAGCCAGTTATGCACCCACCTTGTAGAAGCCCCATCTAAATTGTATTTGCCTAGTTTATCGATAAGAATATCATGCAAGACTGTATCAAATGCCCTACTAAAGTCCTAGGTATACCACATCCACCGCTTCTCCCTTATCCACAAGACTCGTTATCCTATCAAAGAAAGCTATCAGATTGGTCTGACACGATTTGTTCTTTACAAATCCATGCTGGCTATTCCCTATCATCTTACCACCTTCCAAGTGTTTGGAGATTTCCTTAATTACTTGCTCCATTATCTTCCCTGGCACAGAAGTTAAACTGGTCTGTAATTTCCTGGGTTGTTTATTTCCCGTTTTAGAGATGGAAACTATATTTGCCCTTTTCCAGTCTTCTGGAATCTCTCCCGTCTCCCATGATTTTCCAGAGATAATAGCTAGAGTCTCAGATAACTCCTATTAACTCCTTGAGTATTCTAGGATGCATTGCATCAGGCCCTGTAGACTTGCAGGCATCAAACTTTTCTAAGTGATTTTTAACTTGTTTGTTTTTTATCTTCTAAACCTACCCCTTTCCCATAAGCATTCACTATGTTAGACATTCCTTCAGACTTCTCAGTGAAGACCAAAACAAAAAAGTCCTTAAGCATCTCTGCCATTTCCAAGTTTCCTGTTACTGTTTCTCCCTCCTCACTGAGCAGTGGGCCTACCCTGTCCTTGGTCTTTCTCTTGCTTCTAATGTATTGATAAAAAGTCGTCTTGTTTCCCTTTATTCCTATAGCTAGTTTGAGTTCATTTTGTGCCTTTGCCTTTCTAATCTTGCCCCTGCATTCCTGTTTGTCTATAGTCATCCTTTGTAATCTGACCTAGTTTCCATTTTTGACTCCTTTTTATTTTTTAGATCATGCAAGATCTCATGGTTAAGAAAATGTGGCAAAAGACCACCTTCGCTATCTTTCCTACCCAGTGGAATAGCTTGCTTTTGGGCCCTTAATAGTGTCCCTTTGAAAAACTGCCAACTCTCTGTTTTTCCCCTCAGTCTTGATTTGCATGGGACCTTACCTATCAGCTCTCTGAGCTTACCAAAATCTGCCTTCCTGAAATCCATTCTCTATTTTGCTGTACTCCCTTCTACCCTTCCTTAGAATTGCAAACTCTGATTTCATGTGACCCTGCCAGCAGGTAGGGGATCTTGGGGGACAACTACTGCACTGGTGGGGTGCAAAATAAACTTTATTAAGAAAATGCAAAAACAGGGAAAATTCAATAGTGAGGGGTATGAGGTTTAAGGTAGACAATCGGGGAGGGGTTTCTTTTAGTAAATAATATAGGGGGTTTCAATAGTGGGGTACAATACGGTGGGGTACAAGACAGTTGGTAACCAATTAACACTGAAGTATAAATGTAACAGGTAACAATTTCTGTGTAAAGGGTGTGTCACAGCAGCATATAACCAACTAACAGTTATGGGTAAAATGTGTTAAATAACCAACAACTCTAGGTAAAAATGTGTCACAGTGGTGTAAATGTAAAATGAAGTGTCAGGGAAAAAGGGTAACCAATGGGGTTTTATGCTAGCCTTCAGTAATACAATTGAGGTTTGGCAGTAGTAGGAGCGGGGTGAACACATGGGGGAAGGGATTAAAAAAAGAGAGGGAGGGGCAGTGGTAGAGGAATGAGGTTGGGGGATGGGGGAAGAGGAGCATGTGGTGGAGCCAGAGACCAAAGGCAGAGGCGCTGCGGAGGGAGATTTAAACTCAGGAAGACACAGAGAGCAGACAGGCTGCAAGTTTAAACAGCAGAGACTTCGGCGAGTGACTGGGGAACTCGGGGGGACACATGGGCAAGCTTGGGTGGGGGTTAGGGCAGCGGGAAGACAAACTTAATCACAATTATACAGAACACAGCAAAATCTTATTTATAATCTAACTTAACCAAGACTACACAAATTAGCAAGTAACAGAACACAATGCAACAATTTTTTTAAACCTAACTTACAGAGCACAATACAAACAATTCTTTAAACCTAACTTAACCACAGCTATGCAAAATGAAATTACAATTTATCTAGACTAAGAACCTGATTCTAATAGGTGCACCTTACACTATGCCGATTCTTTGATTGGGAGGGGGAGGTGGTGGCTGCAGCAGTGGGGCGGCTGCAAGCCAGTGGCCCAGGATACCGTCCAGGAAGGCACAGCTTAGCAGCGGCATAGGCTTATTTTTAGCAGCAAAGGCGCTGCAGAGCAAGAAACAGATTACAGATACGGACCAAGGAGTTAGCTTGGGTCTGTCTGCTGGGGAAACAAGGCCAGCAGCTAGGACAGGGGGAGTCTGCAAGAGGGAGTTCCTACCAATCCCTGGAACAGCAGTAGCATCGAAGGATGGAGAGAGGACTCTATTCGCTTACAATAATCAGGAGATCTCCAGGCACAAATTCATTGTTCGTGGGAGGGGAGTTTAAAAACAGGGGTAAGCTCAAAAACAAACAAGAGCGGGGAGAGGGCCCCCCAAACACCCCTAGCTGATCAGACCAGGTGGCAAAGCAAGGAGACCTTCTTCGAGGTCTGATCAGAAAATGTCCGGCTTTAAAGGCAAACTCAGGCAGTTTCCCACCAGTACTTTTTGATTGGCTCCTCTTGATACAGGGGAGGAGAGAAGGCAGGGAAAGGCTGCAGGTAAGCGTAGGCATGCCTGGGCATGTTCTAAGCCACAGGTATAACTCATATGCTTAATTAGTTGGCTACTTCAGGTCTTGCATTTCTGGGCTGCGCCCCCCACACCGAGCCCGGGTCTGAACAAAGGAGCCAAACGAAGCAAGAAGCCCCCTCCCTAGGCAGAGCAATGGCTCCAGTTAGTCTGTACAAGCCATTCCTATGAATAGGGCTGTGACTTTTAGTTAGCACAATGGCTGGGAGGGGTGGCCACACAGGACAAACAGAAAGGAGAGGGGAAAAAGGAATGCAGCAGGGGAACAGCTGAAACAATCATCATGATCACTTTCACCCAAGCTTCCTTCTACTTCCAAATTCTCAACGAGTTCCTCCCTATTTGTTAAAATCAAGTCTAGAACAGCTTTTCCCCCCTAGTAGTTTTTTCAACCTTCTGAAATAAGTTGTCTGCAATGCAGTCCAAGAACTTATTGGATAGTCTGTGCCTCGCAGTGTTGTTTTTTCCCAACATATATCTGGATAACTGAAGTCCCCCATCACCACCAAATCTTAGCCTTTGGATGACTTTGTTTAAAAAAGCCTCATCCACCTCTTCAGGTGGCCTGTAGTAGACTCCTACCATGACATCACCCTTTTAGCCTAACCCAGAGACTCTCCACACTTCCATCTATGTCCATCTCCACCTCAGTCCAAGTGTGCACATTTTATATATGGCAACACTTCCCTTTTTCCCCATCTATCCTTCCTGAGCAAGCTGTACCCATCCACACCAACATTCCAATCGTGTATTATCCACCAAGTTTCAGTCATGTCAACAATGCCATAGTTGTGTGTATTTTTTTACCACTTCCAGTTCTTCCTGCTTATTACCCATACTTCTCGCATTTGTATATAGGAATCTAAGATACTGGTTTGATCTTGCCTCCCAGTTTTGCCCTGACCCTCCTTTCTCTCTGCCATTATAGCCCACACTCCTTCTTGTTTCTGACCCATCTCCCAGGTCTCCATGTTCCCCACTTACCTGTGGGCTTTGCTCACTTGTCCCCATAAAACCTAGTTTAAAGCCCTCCTCACTAAGTTAGCCAGTCTGTGAGCACATAGGGCCTTTCCTCTCCTCAAAAGATGAACACCATCTCTGCCTAGCAGTCCTTCCTCGAATAGCATCCCGTGGTCGAGGAAGCCAAAGCTCTCCTGGTGACACCATCTTCACAGCCAGGCATTCACCTTCATGATGCATTTGTCTCTGCCCAGGCTCCTACCTTTGACAGGAAGAATCAGAGAATACCACGTGTACTCCCAGAGCCCTGTAGTCACTCTTGATCTGCTCAGTGTCACACCTCACAGTATCATTTGTGCCCACATGGATGAGTAGCATGGGGTAGTCCAGAGGGCTGGATAATCCTTGACAATGCCTCTGTAGCATCTCTAATACAGCCCCCCAGCAGGCAGCATACCTCCCGAGATGAAATGTCAGGTCAACAGATGGGCGCCTCCGTCCCCCTCAGCAAAGAATCTCCCACCACCACTACCCTACATTTCCTATTCGCAGTGGTGGCAGCAGACCTCCCAGCCTTAGGGGTACAAGTCTTCTCCTCCTTTACTGTAGGGGGTGATTCCTTCTCTCCTGTATCAAGAAGAGCATAAGTTACCTATTATGGCGGAAGGGTTCGGAGCAGGGGTGGAGCACTGCCTACTGCCAGAAGTAACCAGCTGCCTGTGTCCACCCTGAGCCATCTTTTCCATCAGTGGTGCTTCAGCAGTCCTGTGTATGGGACAGCTACCTCAGCTGTCTCCACATGGACACTGTACAGGAATCGCGTGTGGATTCAGATGCTCCTCAATCTAGCCACCGCCTCCTGTAGCTCTCCCACCTGCTGCCTGAGAGAGTCCACCAGTAGGCACCTTTCACATTGGATGCCCCTGGCCTGGATATCAGTAAGTGGAAATTGCAAGTTACAGCCCCTGCAAAACCACATCAGGATCTGGGTAGAAGCATCCATGCTCAGGTGCTCTGTCTGGCTACAGGCGCAGGTGGAGGAGACAGAAGCAGTGCTGGCACAGGTGTTGTGGTCTTCCTAACCATCGTAAGCCGCCTCCTGTCAAACTCCCCTGTCAGCTCTGCTCCCCTGGTCGCTCTGCCTCTGGCTTTTAAAGCCTGTTTGCCTAGGTCAGTCCCTCCCCCTCATGAGTCACACTGGGGAAGGCCAATCAAGGGAACAAGGTCAGGCACTCAGTTCCAACTGCCACAGCAGCTGTAACTGAAATTGAAGTCACCTGAAATCAGAATCACAATTTAAAATTCAAACAGTCAAGCACACTCACTCACACCAACAGCTAGTATTCTCACCTGGTAGCCTGTTCAGCAGCGGGATCTCTTGCTCTCCCTCTCAAACTCCCCTGTCTGCAGCTCCCTGTCCGCTCTGCTCCAGACAGGGAGCTGTATCTATGAAAATGTGTGCTTTGTGTTTTTATGCCTATGTAAAAAAAATGGATTTGTATGTTTCATGCAAACAAAGAACAACCTCATATAAACATAGCTGGAATTATGCAGTGGTTTTGTAACTGTCAGCCCCAGGATATTAGAGACAAGGTGGGTAAAGCCTCTCTCAGCAACAGAAATTGGTCCAGTAAAAGATATTACCTGACAAACCTTCTCTCATAGTTGGAATTCTGATACTCTTATAAAAGATCATAATTCTCATTACATGAATAATAAAGTATAGGGAAAATCAGAATTGGAAAATAGCATAGGATGCCTGGAGCTAAAGGCTAAAATGTTTCAAATTTGAGTGCCTAAAGTTTAGGAACTGAAGTGCATATTTAGGCAACTGACAAAATTGACCTGAGAGGTTATTCTGTTAAGTTGCTTTCTCCTGTTCCCTAGCTTATGGAGGACTCTTCCCTCAAGTATTTGGAATGGTTTAATTGTTAAAGGGATTTCTGAGTGAGTGACGTAAGGTGCATACATCACGTTAGATGCAAATCAACAAACATTGAGTGAATTAAGTCGTCCATGTACCAATGCTATCTGTGGGCTTGATCCTGAAAGTGCTGAGCACCCCATGTCCTGAGTTCAGTAAGTGTTGATGCTTAGAACTTTAAAGGCTTCAACCTTATTTATGGCTCTGATTTTTGTTGGTGGTGGGTTTTTCCTCTTTCTTTTTAGGTGTGTGCATGTGTGCACGCATGTAGACTTGAATCACATCTCAAGTTACAAGCATCATAAGGCAGATTTTCTTCGCACTTCTGAGCAGTGCAAAGGCAGTGGAACCCATCCGCAAGTCCCCTGCTGGAGAGTCATATCCAGCTCCTATACAGTACGGAGGATAGGGAGAGGGAGTGGTGGGATTCTGGGAGCATCCTTTTTGACCATGGTCAGCTGATACAAGTCAGAGCAGCCACAAGTTCCATCAATTCATTGGTCAATTGCCTTCAGTTGACTACCATGGTGTATAAAATCTACCTGAGTTAGATGTCTTTTCAGGATAGAGGCCTACCACTAAATACTGTATTTGCATTCTGAAATTATTAAATCTTCTGTTTAATAATGAGTCTACAGTTTTTTAGCTCAATTGTGTTTTGCTTTTGCTTTTTCCTGTGCATTTAACAAACAGCTTGATCAGTGTGTAAAGCTATCATATATAAGGTTTAATAGCCCTCTACCATATGATTAAAATGCTTGAAGCTCTTTTGTGTTCTAGTTAGTTTGCTTGTGAAGGTTATTTATCTCCTGTGGTAGGAGGAAAAACCTTCAGAAGTTTGTAAGGCATGTGTTAAAATTACTTTTCAGGGAATGGAAACTGTTACAACTAGAATAAAAGCAAATGATATATATTTTTTTAAAAATCTGCATTTGATTGATCACAGCTATAATATTCATGGCGAAAATCTATAGATACATGAATTGAATTAATTTCTAAGAAATATCTGCAATGTCATGTTTTATAGAAACGAGATTTTCCTAATGCCAGACTTAATTTATTTTTCATTTAACAATTAATGACAAACCCTTCTGTTTTGTGGTATGGCATTTTTCTTATGATTTACCATAAGAGGCTGTGCCCATGCCTATAGGTAAGGTTACCCAAGTGTTTCCATTCTGTGGCTTCGTTTTCAATTGTTCACATTTTTTGCCTTTGAGGTGGAACTTTGACAAGTTCCTTATCAGCCCAGGAGTGATTCGCTTACATCTTAAGGAAGAAAGTATTCAGACATTTTCAAAAATGAGAAGATTAGGGAAAAATATATACTTGTTGCCTTATACATATATGTTTGTTTGTTACAGCTGTAATACCTTAGTGGTTTCAAAGTATTTTAACATTTGACAGGGAGGTATTACCAATGTGTCAGATGAATCTTTCTATGGTCAGATAACTATATGGGTTGTGATTGGTCAAAATTGAGGTCTCTACATGCATGCGTCGAATTTTATAATGAAAAGCTACATCTGCCATCATTCTACTCGTTCTGTGTGTGCGTTCCTAGAGAGAATCCTATCACTCTTCTGTTGAGTGAAGTTATGCAGGGAAGGATGGCAAATAGAAGTCACTCACAAAGGAAGTAAAGATGGGTTCCTTAAGGAAATTCTGCCTATAACATAGAATGGGCTTCATGGAAAGAAGCCAGTGCTTATGCTTCACGGGTTGCGTTCCTCATTGCAGAGTATTCTACTGTTTTCTTATAAAAGCAGAAAGTGACCAAGTTAAAATTTCATGTGCAACCTTTGGTTTGCGCCCTTGTGCATCTTTATGAAGATACAGTACTGATACGTGATGAGTGTTTGTTTTTTCATGGGTTCCCTACCTCACTCAATATACATATTGGCCAGAGCAAGTATGTGTAACAGATTGGACTGGAATCCACAGCACTCCACTTCATTTCTTGCTGTTGTGCTATGACGTCTTGGGAGTAAGGCTGCTATCTCCTCCCTCCGTCACTGCAGAAGCTGTATGCTGCATTATGAATGGGAGAGGATGTTAGATGAATGATTTAGTGGTTAAAAGGCTGAAATGGGGTCTTCTGCCATAGACTTCCTATGTGATCTTGAACAGGTCTCTGAAACACTCTGTGCCTTAAATCTGCCTTTGTAAAATAAGAGTATTAACATAGGGCATTGTTAGAATAAATTAATATTTTATGAAAATACTACTGTAATGAGAACCAGAGACAAGCGTATAAAGGAAAGTCAAGTCTGCACTGAGTGCAGACTTTGGGAAGTGTGTGCACCACATGTCCCGGGAACTACACATTGAATGGTGAAAATGAAAAAGCAACATAAACATCTGTTTTGTTCACTGTGCATTGTCTATCCTGGGCACAGAATGAGGTTGTGGTCCTATTTAAAAATAGTGATTGTATAATAAAAGCCATGTTTATACTAGACACTCACAAAAAAATCAGAGCAAAGTTGTACATGGACCTTACTTTTGTAATGTTCAGTCCTTTCATTGTATCATTTGGCATCCTTAATTTTTAAATTTATTCTATTGAATATGATATGTCACTTATCATGTAGCAGTATATGATCTATTAAAATTCAGGGATGACTAGCACATCTGCAAAACAATAAGGCTCAGATTCTCTCCTGTACTTGATGTATGCTGAGCACAGGAGAGGGGAGTAAGCGGTCAGGAAATTGCATCTTTTTGTTTCATGATGTATTTGTATTAACCCCCAGCCATTATTGTAAATTAGAGCATTGTAGGGGTGAATCTAATTTACAAAAACTGGCTATGGAATTTCTGACCATACACCAGTTTTGAACTGGCATGATGCTGGTGCACTCTGGCCACCTTCAACATGCTGCAGTTAGATTCCTATACCACAATAGGGGTTGAACTTCTGGTGCATGAACTGACTATATATCACTTTGTACCATCTGAGACCTTCCTTGTGCTTCAGGACTTCTGAATGGGCCTTGTTAGAGCCAGTTTCCGCAACTTGAGGCCATCTGAGTGGTGCAAAGTGGCTAGAATAAGAGGAGAGAATTTGAGCTGTCTTTACTCTGGGAAAAGTCTGTTTGAAATTATCAACTGTCTAAAATATGAGTACTCTAGTGTTCCCCTCCACACTCAATACCACCCCATCTCTTGTTAAATATGACTCTTGCTCACAAAACATTTTAAATTCTTTTACAGTGTTACTGGACAAACTTTAGTCCAGTAAAAGATCTCACCCACCTTGTCTCTTGACCAATGTCAGCTGGTGAAAAGCTTTCAAGCTCTGTGCTGTCTATCTCTTTCACCAACAGAAGTTGGTCCAAATTGTCTTTCTAATATTTTGGGACGAACAGGGCTACATCACTGCAAATGAACTGTGTGGTATACAGAGGCATCAGATATAAACACAATCTGAGTGCAGTGGAGAGAGCCAGGAGAGAGAACTGCTGTATGATGTTGAAGATATGAAGGGACACTTTAATGTAGCAGAGGGAGAAACCTTTATTCGTATAAATATTTGAAATGATATAACAGTCCATAATCAACATAAATTAGTTCAACTTGGATATCTAGAAGTCTAAGTTACAGAAAACTTAGATACATGTTATGGCTAAATTTACCAATGGAACCAAAACTAAGTGGTGCATACCTTACTGAAATTGTACATAGAGCCAGATCTTGCTCACTGGGGTTAATATTTTCCAAACTCGGCATGATGCATTTGTCGGTGCAGTATAAATCCAAGAGTAATTGCCTTAAATACCACACAAGATGGCATATTTTAACTCATGTGATAGGCTAGGCTGAATTTTGGGAAACTTTCAAGCAGTCTGACAGGTTATATTTTTGAAAGGATGCCCTTGACTTCAGCCACTTATATTGGATGCCTTTTGTTCCTTAATTACATGCTTTGTGTGGTTCTTCCACAATCAGATGTCTAGAGCTTCATTTCAATGGGATAATATCCTCCCTTTTCCTTGGCTTAATCTGAGCAGAAGAGGAGGAAAACAATGTCACTAGTTCATATGGATAAAAGATAAGGAATCCCTGCCTCCTCTTTGCAGATGGAAAGGAGAATGTCTGTGCTTGCTACAACTACTCCCCTCTGGGAAGGGAGATGGGATGGTCAAATGCCCCTTGCATCTTCAAGGGCTGAAGAGAAACCTTACCATGCTCTCAGGCCAAAGAGAGGGAAACTATTATCCTGTTTGAGTAAAGTTCAATTTAAGGAATGAAGTTCTCAAGTTGTGCACAAAACCCAGGTAATCTGTTCAGGGGTTGAGGGACCAAAACCTAGCCTTGCAATCTTGAGGCAGGGCACGTGGTCTCCTGCACAGCCATACACAGATTTTACTTCTGGCTATGCAATGGAGTAGCGGTGCTCTCTGCCCCTCTAAATCTTCCATTCTACTGGCTGTTTCTGGCTGAGTGTTCTGTAACCACTCGGTAAATGGCTTTCTGTACCAGCCTTTTAGAAAGCTTGTTAGGGATCCCTGCTCGAGGGCACATAAGGAGTATGCTTGCTTCATGTCATGAAGACTGCTCCTATTCCGCCCACCCTCTAGCAAGTCAGTTCCACATGGGTTCACTGGGGGTAGAATGCCTTGGGCTGGCCCTCCACATTTGGGTGAATTGTATCTGGTCTCTTCTGAATATTACCCATCTACCTAAATACACACACTCTCTGAAACCTAGACATCTATGCCAGACTGTCTGCTTTAAATCCCATAGTACATCTAATGAGAGCAGCATGTTTTTTAGCATTAAATTTCTATTAAATGGTGGTAGTACCTAGCAATTTCTCACCTTGCTAATTTGCAAATGTGGTACTTCAGCCTAAAGCCAGCAATCTCTCCCAACATTCTCAGCAAACATGTAAAGCTAAGCACTGTAGTGTTCCTATACTATTAAGTCCTCTTGCTTTTGCAAAGTATACTACATTTACATCCCAATTTACTATCACATTAGGAAATATTGGGATAGTAATTAAAACTATTCATTTCTTTGGGCAATTTTAGTCTAAAGGTACAGCATCCATGCTTGTTTTAAAGTCAGGTTCACAAAAATCTTATCTGCTGTTAGCTGGACTTTCATAAATGGGAACTGAGCTCTTCTGAAACAAACTGGCTGAATTTTCAGAAGAGCTCAGCACACTGGGTGCCAAGCTAATTTGCAAATCTCTCCATAAGTGCCACCATGAGCACTGCTGAGTATTGAGCACTTTTGGAAATCTGCTCCCCACCCCCTCCAAATGGGTCTAGTCATTAGTGTAATTTAGAAAATGTCTACTTTCATTTTGGCAGAGCAAAACCTATTCTTCCTAAGAATTTAAAAGTATGCAAAATAAAAACAGTTGCTTCACAGCTTGAGTGATTGATTGCAGTGAAAAATGTAGTCATTTTTTTTAAAGTATACCCACCCAGTCTAGCCGTGTGCATATATAGCCATCAGAACCAAGAAGCCTTTTACATTTGTACTAGGGAGAAAATCTTGTGTGGGTAAATATCTTGAAACTTATCAAATGATCATCTTTAGCTAAAAATGCTATGAACATTGGGTAGTATTTTTTACCCCCTCTTCAAAAGCACCTAGGTGATTTTGAAGAAGTTGCATTGACTTATGCTCCTAAGTCACTTGGTTGTCTTGAAAAATCTGTCAGACTGAAGCGTCAGTTTCTCCATATGTGGCTCTGATTCTGGCCTTCATATTTGCAGTGACCTACAGCTTAATAACAAAATATGGCTTCTATAGGTCCTGTCCATAATTGTACTGTGGATTTTTGGAAGAGTTTTTCTCAGAACACTTTGGAGAAGATGGTCATGTCTCCCTCACTTCCAGCTGCTTTATCCCGGGCATTTCCCTTTTATAAGGCAGTGTAAAGCCAGAGTAGCTGCTTCTGTGTTATGTAGTTTGTTCCCCATCCCTAGAAAAGGGAATGGGCTGGGAATAGAAACAAATTCTTAACAGTTGAGAACTTTAAAGTCATTACTGGATCTCTTTAGTCCTTGTCCAGAAAATAAACAAGTAGAAGGCAGGCATAATGTTTCTAATAGCTCAGAATAATTTAATAATGAACTATTGGCCTGCAAGAATTTTTCAGCCCCACACGCAATCATGTACATAGTGCAGCGATCAATTTATATTCTAAAACAGATGCTTCCCTGGCTGTGTAATATTCATTTTGATTAAACATTTAAATGTGAGCATTTAAAAATAAGATTCCCTAAAAACATTCTGAATACTTAATACTGATGTGGGAAAACTTGTTATGTTCAACTGTTCTGTAAATTTTCTGTCACAGATTAAATTGTGATGCATGCTAGAAGCAATGATCTAAGCAAACAAACACATTGGAACTGATGAGACAAATGGATGGTGAGGGACAGAATATGTCTACAAAACGCAAGAGACATAACCAAACTTCTTGTTGTAAAAATATTCTCTAGCCATTGAAGGAACTGGGAAAAGTATGGAAACTTCTAGATGAATAGAGCTTGTAACTTTTGAAGTGGACAAATATAGAACTTGCTGCATTTCTAAGGGGACAAAATATAATTAGGCATTTTGAAATCACATGAAAGTGTGGGGAGTGATGTGTAAAAATATACAGTATGTATCAGTGTTTTTCCATTGTTTTCCAGTGTCAAAAGATCGAAGGGGGGTGGGAATCAAGTTAATTCAGCATACAAACCAGCATGTTTGTCAATATTTGCTTTAATTTTAAGTATTTTTCTAGAAAAACTTAGATGCTTTAAATGAAATTATTAAAATTGTGAATTAAAGTAAGCAATGCCACCGGACAGTACAGTAGTTCATAGCTATTTTGGATGGCTCCATCCATCATACAAAAACTCTCATTAAAACTACTATATTGTAACCTGACAGTCACCAAATTCTGGGTCTGAAACTGTAGAAGAGTTCCCTAAATGAATGTCCTTTACTTAAACTCCCTGCAGATTGTCAGAGAACTGACAAGAGAAACACCTTTTATGGGTAATTATTCCTCTTTCAGAACATAGGGGTAGAAGTGGTTTCTCAGGTAACTGGCCCCAAAACATAACATAATAAGCACAGTGCATTTCATTTCAGTGCAACAGGAGGCTTGCTCTACTCAAAACCTGTGTCCACTCCCCTCCCAGCAGTTTCTCCATAAACATTCCTCTAACAATTAGCTTCACTTCAGTCTTATTTGTATTGAGTCCCTGACAGTTCATTTGCATTTAGTTCTCCATTTCAAACCCCAGGGGAGCAGAAAAACCACAGAATTTGGGTTCACTGGCAGAGTCAGAAAGATTAGTATTAGCATACTGATGGGGCCACAGCCTAAAACATCTTCCAGTGGCTTTATCTGAATATTGAACAGATAGAAAGATGTTCTTTCAGATTAAAAAAAAAAAAAAAACCCTGCATTTTGGAGGGGGGGAAACACATCAAGCTCTGATTCCCTTAGTCTTAATCAAATTCAGCATGCTACAAACCTCTTGATGGGACAAAACCTTTATTTTGTCTCTGATAGTGCAAGAAAATGAATATTAAACTCACTCTACCCATTACCTTGACAGATGTCTTGTCTGGGATTCTATTAATTGCTAACTGTCTGTGCTGTCTGACAGTTGGGAATTTTAGGCTTCAGAGGCAAATAAGTTTTGAAGCAATGCAGTAATAGTTTCTTTAAAAGTAAGAGGCAACAGAGCTGAGAAGAGACTGGACTGTTAAATTGAATACCTTTAGAGAGTATTATGACAACAGAAAGGAATCAAAATATTAGCTCTGAAGACTTGATCAAATTAATAGCATGCATTACTTCAGACATGCTCACATACTTACTGTAAAATAATCTGTGGGTGTGATAATCCAAATGCCCTGTGCTAACCTGTATGGGAAGGCTATAGTCTGATGTCCCAGAATGCTAGAGAAAACATGTTCTTCTGTAGGTTCAGATAAATAGAAGGATTTTACTGAATTCAAGACACAGTTCAGCGATATGATTAATGGAGCACTACTTGTGGTGTTTGCTCTGATATTAAAATGAAGTTCTTACTCCATGCATCTGACGAAGTGGGGTTTTTACTCACGAAAGCGTATGCCCACATAAATCTGTTAGTCTTTAAGGTGCCACCGAACTCCTCATTATTTTTGTGGATACAGACTAACCCTCTGATACTTGAATGTTCAATTATCCTGCATAAATTTGCATATTTAAATAAACTGAATTACAGAAGTTGCTGAGGGAGAATATGGAGGCTTTGGCAGTTTGATAAAGGACAATTGAGGCTATTGGTATCTTGGATGTCTGGTGTGAATATGGTTTTTGGTACTCAGATGCCAACTGAGGCTTTTGACAAGAAGCAGGGACATGTATCTTTTCTGTACGTCTCCTTTGTTGGCAGGGTCAGAGGTAACACACTTTTTTTGAGGGGAGAGAGGGGAAGGTCAGGAGAGTTTGCCACTCTAGCAACCTTTGCAATTGACATGAACCACCTATGCCTACTGTGGGTGATTACATTCAAATTCCAGAATGAGCATGTTACCTATTTATCACTTCAAAGGTGATCAGTAATGAAAGACGATTTTCAATGGAAATTAACATGACTGATTTCCAGAATAACATCCCTGGAAATGAATGTGGCAGTTTACATGTCTGTTAAAACCATTGTTTTAGGCCATTTGTAGGCTCAAGAACATGGTGACTATTTTTAGGATGACTGCAAAAACCTGAGCACAAATATTCCAGTTACATTTTCAACTGGGGGGGAGTTTGCAACTGATGAGATTTCATTATATTGATAAGTTCCACTGCACTGGTTCTGCTTCACTGATTGGCCAAGTCTATCTGATGCTCATGAAGGTTAACAGATACACTTTTGTCTAAGTTTCTCTGAAGAATGGGCAGAAGATTTATTTCTGCAAGAGAAAAATACAGTTAATAAACATCTCTCTATAATAAAAACCAGAGCTGGTTACTGGCTTTTCACAATTCATATTTTTTCAGCTTTGCTCTTTTGTGCTCCTATTATGGGGCTTTGCCTGAGAGAGTCTTAGCTTCCCCTTAGTTGTATAAAAGCACAATGACTCCTTTTTTTTTTTTTGCTACAGTTTATTTTTATTTTTCATCACATTTGTAAAGCACACTGTCCTTGGGGGAGGGGCAATGGTGCATGCTATTTCCAAAGGGTAACTGCTCTTTCAGTTAGATTGCTTTGCTTGGCTGGGCCACTTTTTCAGTTCTCATTCATGGAAATATTAGTTTAGACCATTCTATCGCATTGAATTCCTTCTGATCAGCCAGGAAACTGACAAGTTTCTTAGCTTGCTTTTTCTCCAGTTGTTATGCCTGTCCTGTCTGCTAATTGACTAACTGACTTTTTTTTTTCCTGTCCTTCACTCCACTTACTTCAGCAGAGTTCCACCAGATTTACAGCAGTACAAGTGCAAAGGGAATTGGGCCTGATGCCTTTATCTGCTTATACATAGGTAATGTTTATTGCAGCCAAACTTCTTATCCATATGTACAAGGGCGGCTCCAGGCACCAGCGCTCCAAGCACATGCCTGGGGTGGCAAGCAGCAGGGGGCGCTCTGCCAGTCGCCCCTAGGGCAGCAGACAGGGTGCCTTCGGTGGCAGGCCTGTGGAGGGTCTGCTGGTTCATTCACGTTATTCGATACATAGAGATGCAAACTATCACTGTGACATTTTCTGTTTCCTTCAGTTCCATCATTACATCTTGTTGGGTGTGAGTGCACATTGCTTATTAATCAGAATTTTTGTTTTACATGCTGAACAGTGAAACAGGAAGAAAAAATTATATGCATTTAGCTATAGTTATAAGTTATTGCTGCAGCTCCTGTGTTAAACTTGTGTTAGAAATAATATTCAGATAATGGTAGTGATAGTTTATTTTCCAAGTTGCTTCACAATATATTGTAAGATTTCATAGAGTAACACTTTTACTTTGAAAGACTTCCCATTCAGATTCTCTCATTTCAGTATATATTATGCGTTTACATAGAAAACAATTTTGGAAAACAGCCCTGGAAGCTGGAAAAGAGTTAGCAAAACCCTAATTAATATACTGGTCAAAGTTGAGTCTAATCCTGGTTTTGAGACAAAATTTCAATTCAGGGTAATTTTGTTTTTTTAACGTTAGCTTTTAAAACACACTGGCCATTTCTATGCATAAATAGCAGAAATGATGGAATTCTTCCTTTTACGATTTATCAATAATTTGCAACACTATGCTTAATGCAGTCAGCCAATATAAATGTGATCTTGAGAGATTATGCATAAGAATTCTGATCGATGTAATGTGCACCTCTGTCCCAAAAAGATGTGGTGAATGGGCAGTGAAACTGAAGGAATCCTCACTTAGAAGAAGTCATAAGGATGATTGTCTGCACTGCAAGGTGTGGGGTCTCAAGATCAGGCTTTATATTCTGTAATAAGGAATATGAATTGACTCATGGGTCATGCAGTCTGCTGGGCAGTTGAAAGTCTATATCTGTGAACCAGCATACAGTCAATAGTTGACAACCCCTGGTTAACTGATTCTAATTCAAATTAATCAGTAGGTATGTGTCTGCATTGCAGTGAAGTTAAAGAGCCACATTCCCAGCTTGCGTAAATTGATGTAGTTCATCTGGAGAAGATTAAGCCATTCCAATTTACACCAGCTAAGACAGTTCAATTTACTTGATGAAAAAATTGCCATCATTCCTTCATTAACATCATCACAAATGTCCTAATCTTGCCCTTTGTCATTTTAAAAAAAAAACCCTTTAATTTGGCGGAAAACAAGTTTTTTGCCATGAATCCATTTTTGGAGAAATTAACCACCCCCCTCCTTTAAGACCCAAGGGGTTTGGGTCTGGGTTCTCCAGGGAAGGTTTTGGGGGGACAAAGTGTGCCAGACACTAAATTTTGGCTGGTAGCAGCGTACTAGATTTAAGCTGTAATTAAGCTTAAGTGTTCATGCAGGTCCCCACTTGTGGTACCCTAAAGTTCAAATAAGGGGGGAAAAATCTTGACATGATGAGCAGCGGGTGGGATTTTTAGGAACCAAAAGCCAGAAGGATTTTTTCTCTCTCCTTTTTAGCTGCTTGGAAAGCAGCCTGAGGGCAGAGGTGTTAAGTTTTTAACAAGGGTCTTTGTTAAGAGGAGGCTTCAAGCTGTGAGCCAGCAGACAGCCAGCAAAAGGCTTTTACAAGTTGAATTGTTTTCTTTCCTTCTACCTCTCGGGTATAGCTAGTTAGAAAATCTCTGTTAACCAAGCAGCCCTGAGTTGAAGCATCCCAGTCAGTAAACTGTGGGGGGGTGTGGCCAGCACAAGAAAGCAGAAAAATGAGTGCTAAGAGAGCAGTTAAACAGGAAATGGCTAGGCAGGATGCAGAAGAGAGAGCCAAAGAGGCTGACCACAGGAGAAAGCTAGACAAGAGAAAAAGATGGAGGCTGACCACCAGAGGGCTTTGGGGCTCCAGAGGGAGGCCCTGGAATTAAAAAAGGCTAAGCAGGATGTAAGAGCCAACCCTAACAACCCTTCTCCAGGTACTGTTCCCCATCCCAGGAAATTCCCCACCTACAAGGCAGGTGATGATACTGAGGCCTTCTTAAAAATTTTGAAAGGACCTGCCATGGGTACAACATCTCTACAGACCAGTACATGATAGAGCTGAGGCCACAGCTCAGTGGACCCTTAGCAGAGGTGGCAGCTGAAATGCCTAAGGAACACATGAACGATTAAGAACTTTTTCAAACCAAGGCCAGAATCAGAATGGGGCTAACACCTGAGCATGCCCGTCGGCAGTTCAGAGCCTTAAGATGGAAACCCGATGTGTCATTTACGTGACACGCCTATCACATTGGAAAGAATTGGGATGCCTGGATATCAGGACTAAATGTTAAATCTCTGGAAGAGCTCTCCCTCCTAATGTAAATGGAACAGTTCTTAGAGGGTGTTCCTGAGGAAATAGAAAGGTACATCCTAAATGGGAATCCCAAAACTGTAAGCGAGGCGGGGGAGACTAGAGTCAGATGGGTGGAAGTGGCAGAGAAGAAAAAAGCTACTAGCAAGGGGAGCGAATATCACAGGCAGCAACCTGAAAATAAACCTATCCCTGAGGGCAACCCAAGACCCCACCTACAACCCAAGGAAAGCCCCAGACTCCCTATTGTCCCACCTCACCAGTCTCCAGCAACCCACCTCAGCCCAGTGACCAGTCAGCTGGGCGATGTTTTAAATGTAATGAATTGGGACACATAAAGGCCAACTGCCCCAAGAACCCCAACCGAGTGCAGTTCATTACACGGCCATCACACCAAAGATCCCCAGGCCCAGATGCCTCTCAAATTACCTTCGCTCCGAGGGTAACCTTGAAAGTTTCACGGAAAGGAGGTTATCGCGTGGAGAGACATGGGCACAAATGTCAGCTATCTACCAATCCTTAGTGGACTCCAAATTCATCAACCCAGAGGCCCAAGTGACAATTTACCCATTCATGTCAAAATCTGTAAACTTGCCTACAGCTGAACTGCCTGTCCAGTACAAGAGCTGGTCAGGAATGTAGATTTTTGCAGTCTAATTATCCTATCTCCATGCTACTGGGGGAAGACTTGGCCAACCAGGTGAAGCGGGCCAAGAGGGTGGGAATGGTTACATGCAGCCAAGCCAGGCAAGCTTCCAGACCTGTCTCTGTTCCTGAGCTGTCCACAAGGGCCCCGTCTGTGTTACCAGAAACCCAGACAGAGGTGGACCCAGATCACCTGCCAATGACTGCAACAGCTGTAGTGCATCCAGCCCCAGAACTGGAACTGGGAAAAGCAACCAGCACCAGAACTGTTGCCAGCACTGACGCCAGCGCTTGCAAACCCATCTCCAACCCCAATGCCAGAGGGCGCCAGCGGACCTGAACTGGCAGAAGCAGCAGACAACCCTACTCCAGAGGCTCAGCCAGAGCCTGAAATATCGCATAGTGCACCAGCGGGGAGTGGTTCACCATCAACGAAAACAACCCCATCACCTACATTGCTTCTAGAGGGACCAAGTCCACAGTCTAAGGAGGAACTGGTGTCTCCAGCCTCAAGGGAACAGTTCCAGACTCAACAGGAAGCAGAGGACAACCTTCAGAAAGCTTGGGTGGCGGCACGGAGCACCCCACTGCCTCTCAACTCTTCTAACCAATCCCGGTTTGTTGTAGAACAAGGACTTTTTTATACAAGGAGACTCATTCTGGTGGACACCAGGAAGACTCGCTTCCTCAAAAACAGTTGGTAGTTCCAACTAAGTACTGGGGAAAGCTCTTAAGCTTAGCCCATGATCATCCCAGTGCCAATTCTGGGGTGAACAGAACCAAAGACAGGTTGGGGAAGTCCTTCCACTGGGAGGGGATGGGCAAGGATGTTGCTAATTATGTCCTGTCTTGTGAGGTGTGCCAAAGAGTGGGAAAGCCCCAAGACCAAGTCAAAGCCCCTCTCCAGCCACTCCCCATAATTGAGGTCCCATTTCAGCGAATAGCTGTGGATATTCTGCATCCTTTCCCAAAAAACCTCCCAGAGAAAAGCAGTACATACTGACTTTTGTGGACTTTGCTACCCGATGGCTGGAAGCTGTAGCTCTAAGCAACACCAGGGCTAAAACTGTGTGCCAGGCCTTAACAGACATTTTTGCAGGTTAGGTTGGCCCTCCGACATCCTTACAGATTCAGGAACTAATTTCGTGGCAGGGACCATGAAAGATCTATGGGAAGCTCATGGAGTGAAGCACTTGGTTGCCATCCCGTACCACCATCAAACCAATGGCCTGGTGGAAAGGTTTAATGGAACTTTGGGGGTCATGATACGTAAATTCATAAATGAACACTCCAATGATTGGGACCTAGTGTTGCAGCAGTTGCTTTTTGCCTACAGGGCTGTACCACATCCCAGTTTAGGGTTTTCACCCTTTGAACTTGTGTATGGCCATGAGGTTAAGGGGCCATTACAGCTGGTGAAGCAGCAATGGGTGGGGTTTATATCTTTCCAGGAACTAACATTCTAGACTTTTGTAAGCAACCTACAAAGCACTCTCCGACACTCTTTAGCCCTTGCTAAAGAAAACCTAAAGAATGCTCAGGAAGAGCAAAAGGCCTGGTATGATAAACATACCAGAGAGCGTTCCTTCAAAGTAGGAGACCAGGTTATGGTCTTGAAGGCGTCATGGGAAGGGCCATTCATAATCCAAGAGCCCCTAGGAGCTGTTAACTATCTCATAGCATTCCCCACCTCAACCCTAAAGTGTACCATGTTAATTCTCTCAAGCCCTTTTATTCCAGAGACTTTAAAGGTTTGTTAGTTTACAGCCCATGGAGAAGATGATGCTGAGTGGCCTGAAGGTGTCTTCTACGAAGGAAAAATTGACGGTGGCGTGGAAGAGGTGAACCTCTCCACAACCTTGGAACGTCTGCAGCGGGAACAGATCAAGAAGCTGTGCACTAGCTTCACCCTGTTGTTCTCAGCCACCCCAGGACAGATTGAACAGGCATATCCCTCCACTGACACAGGCAATGCTCACCCAATTAGAACCCTACCCTACCAGGTGTCTCCTCATGCCCAAGCTGCAATAGAATGGGAGATCCAAAACATGCTACAGATGGGTATAATCTGCCCCTCTACCAGTGCATGGGCATCTCCAGTGGTTCTGGTACACAAACCAGATCGGGAAATAAGCTTTTGTGTGGACTACCGTAAGCTAAATGCTGTAACTCGTCCCGACAACTATCCAATGCCATGCACTGATGAGCTATTGGAGAAATTGGGACGTCCCCAGTTCATCTTTACTGTAGACTTAACCAAGGGGTACTGGCAAGTACCGCTAGATGAACCCACAAAAGAAAGGTCAGCCTTCATTACCCATGCAGGGGTGTATGAATGTGCTTCCTTTCGGGCTGCGAAATGCACCCGCCACCTTCCAAAGACTTGTAGATGGTCTCCTAGCAGGATTGGGAGAATATACAGTTACCTACCTCGATGATGTGGCCATATTTTCAGATTCATGGGCAGAACATCTAGAACACCTGGAAAAGTCTTTGAGCGTATCAGGCAGGACTAAATGTTAAGGCTAAAAAGTGTCAAATAGGCCAAAACAGAGTGACTTACCTTGGACACCAGGTGGGTCAAGGAACAATAAACTCCCTACAGGCCAAGGTGGATGCTATCCAAAAGTGGCCTGTCCCAAAGTCAAAGAAACAGGTCCAATCCTTCTTAGGCTTGGCCAGATATTACAAGTGATTTGTACCACATACAGCCAAATCACTGCCCCACTAACAGACCTGACCAAAAAGACCCAGCCGAATGCAGTTAAGTGAACTGAGTGTCAGAAGGCCTTTACCCAGCTTAAGGCAACATTCATGTCTGACCCTGTGCTAAGGGCCCCAGACTTTGATAAACTATTCCTAGTAACCACAGATGCATCTGAGCGTGATGTAGGAGCAATTTTAATGCAGGAAGGACTGGATCAAAACTTCTATCCTGTCGTGTTTCTCAGCAATAAACTGTCTGAGAGGGAAAGCCACTAGTCAATCAGTGAAAAAGAATGCTACGCCATTGTGTATGCCCTGGAAAAACTATGCTCATACATTTGGGTACGGCATTTCCAGCTACAAACCGACCATGCTGCGCTAAAGTGGCTTCATACTGCCGAGGGAAACAACAAAAAACTGCTGCGATGGACTTTAGCTCTCCAAGATTTTGATTTTGAAATTCAACACATTTCAGGAGCTTCTAACAAAGTAGCTGATGCACTCTCCCATGAAAGTTTCCCAGAATCAACTGGTTAAAAATTTTCCTTAAAATGTGAAAAGTCGTCTCTTGTAGTTTACATACTTAGTAGTATATGTAAAGGTGCATGTGTGTTGTTAATCTGTTCTAAAGTTCTAGGAAGAAATCATGGCCAGTGTGGTTCCACGCTGTCTGAGATTGCAGGGGAGAGGGGGGTGTCATAAACAGATGGTTAAGGGTTAATGTCTCTTACCTGTAGAGGGTTAAGAAGCTCCGTAAACCTGGCTGACACCTGACCAGAGGACCAATAGAGGGACAAGATACTTTCAAATCTTGGTGGAGGGAAGTCTACCTTTGTGCTTTTTGTTTGGTTCGTTGTTTGCTCTTGGGACTGAGAGGGATGGGACATGATTCCAGGCTTTCCCAATCTTTCTGAATCAGCCTTTCATGTTTCAAAATTGTAAGTAATAGCCAGGCAAGGCGGATTAGTCTTATGTTTGTTTTCTCAACTTGTAAATGTCTCTCTTTGCTGGAAGGATTTTTACCTCTGTTTGCTGTAACTTTGAATCTAAGGCTAGGGGTGGGGGTCCCTCTAGTCTATATGAATCTGAGTACCCTGTAAAGCACTTTCCATTCTGATTTTACAAAACTTACTTTTTTCTTTTTTTCTTTAAGAACCTGATTGATTATTCCTTGTTAAGATCCAAGGAGTTTGGATCCGTGTGAAGCCTCTCAAGGCAACCCAGGGAGGGGAAAGTCTGGGGGAAAAAGTAGGGATGGTTAATTTCTCCTTGTTTTAAGACCCAAGGGGTTTGGGTCTGGGTTCCCCAGGGAAGGTTTTGGGGGGAACAGAAAGTGTGCCAGACACTAAATTCTGGCTGGTGGCAGCATACCACATTTAAGCTAGTAATTAAGCTTAAAAGTGTCCATGCAGGTCCCCACTTTTTGTACCCTAAAGTTCAAAGTGGGGGGGAAAACCTTGACACAGTGGTTGTTAGAGAAGACTGGCAAGGATTTTTTGATAATTCAGCTAGACAAATTCACCCTGGAAATAAGGCGTAAATGTTTAACAGTGAAGAGTAATTAACCACTGTAACAACTTGTATTGGATTCTCCATCACTGTCCATCTTTAAATCAGGACTGGATTTTTTTCTAAAATACCATGTCTTGGGCATTATTTTAGGGAAGTTTTCTGGCCTGTGTTATGCAGGAGTTCAGACTAAATGATCACAGTGGTCCCTTCTGGCCTCAGAATCTGAGTCTCTTCTATCCCTTTCGGTCAGCTTACTTTCCTTTTTAGCATGTTTCCCATTCATCTCAGCTCTCGTTATTGGACACTCACTCAGTCTAGGAACAAACTGCATCAGGTGCATGGCACATATTGGGGAGCCACTACTTATTCTGTTTCCCAGGACACTGGCATCCTCTGCCTTTTTTCCGTGAGACCTACATATGACATGAAAGACCATAGTTCTGAACTGAAAACATTTTAAAATGGGATATGAAGCAAGAATTACCTATAAGAATTTTTCAACACAGTACAGTACTTTTCATACTACTTTTGTACTCACTTAAAATGATAAATTCAAATTCATATTCACCTGTAAGATGCATGTCTCAAGCCAAGGGCCATATCATATTGAGCACATATTCCACATGCTCCCTGACCTGATTGAGGCTTAAATAACACTTCAGTCTTTTAAAGACACGGGGTGGGTGAGGTAATATATTTTACTGGACCAACTTGTGTTGGTGAAAGACAAGCTTTTGAGCTTAAACAGAGATCTTGTTCAGGTCTTGTAAATTACCCAGTGTCACAGCTAAATAAAAGGTGGAATAGCTTGTTTAGCCTAAGTAGTTAACACACACTTTAAGGGACCATTCCAGTCATAGGGAGGAAAGAAAGGGGCCAGGAGGCAGCTGGTGAGGGAGGTCTTAGTAGATTGTTGCAATGAGCCACACATCCAGTGTGTCTATTCAGTCTGGCAAAGTTACGAATTTAAGGTCCCAGGCTCATCTTTTTGGAAGCGTTGTGCAGTTTTCCTTTGAGGAGGAGGACTGATAGGTCATAGAGTGATTGATTGCTCTGGGAAAAATGTTTATCCACAGCTAATACGCTGGTTTTTGTCTTTTTTATCATTTTCCTCAGTGAGCTCATTCGGGAGCAATAGTGGTTTAGCTTCACCCACATAGTTGTTGTTGGGACATTTTGTGCACCCAATGAGGTACAGCACATCTTGTGATAAGCATGTGTAGGACCCATGGATCTTGAAATGTGCATTGTAGGGGATGTTGATCATTATAGCAGTGGAGATAAGTTTGCAAGTTTTTGCATGTGTTATTCTGGCAGGTTCTGATGCCTCTTTGAGTTGGTGTGACCTGGTCTGTGGAGGCTTCAGACAAAAGGTGCAAAGAATATGTACAAAATATGAAATTTGGACCAAATGCTGCCTTCTGTTACACCTGTGAAGTCATTTTGGATTTTACATATGCAACTGAGGACAGAACTTGGGCTGATGAGGGACAGGTGTTTAAAGGTATTTTATGCCTAGAGATTCAGATAGGTGATGAGATTTTCAGTAACACCTTGGTGCCAAATTTCCATTGATTTCAATGGGAGTTAGGCAGCTATTGGGATTTTTAAAAGTGCCTATCTGCATCTTTAGGCACCTAAATGCCTTTAATCATCTGTCCTTCAGTTGAGTATAAACTGTACTTAACCAGCTGTGTTTGAATTTTTACACATTTTCCTTTAATAGAAAAATAATCCTGTTAAAATTATGGCAGAGTTTATTTTCTTTTGTTATAATGTTCATTTGGACTGATACCTTTATATTTTCAACATTTAAGTTTTATTAGCATCATAATGTGTTTCTGAGGATGAAGCTGATTTACTTAGAACTGATTTTCTCTTGTTCACCAAACTTTCTTATAAAGCATCAATATGACTCAGGGGAGACCTGTAAGACATTAGAAAGTGTTTGTTTGTTTGCAATCATTCTACAGCAGAGGACTTGAGTATAATTAGCTTCACTCAGGAAGTGCACAGCACCTCGCAGAATGGAGTTCCTATTTGCTAACCAATCCTTGCTCACATTCACTCTATATTACTATAGAATCTTGAAGTTGTGGCTGTGGATCTTATACCTGTAAAAGCAGGGTAGTAGTGTTACCTTTACTTCAAAATCTGTATGATGATTGTTTAACACAGTGACTCTTAAGTGATGAGAGAACTATAATTAATTATAAACCTCTGAGTAGTATATCCTGCTGTTTCCAATCATTTGCAAGTTAACAGTTTCTCTCTATAGAGGAAGCACCATTGATATACCCTAGAGATGGAATTCATCCATGTTCTGGGTAATATCTATTGAGCCCTGTATAAGGGTTTCCCAGGGGGAATGCAGTGAAGCAGCTACATACAGTACTGTGGGGGGAGGGGGTGAATGCATGCATCATAGAAAACTTCTCTGCATTGGCCCCACAAGGGCAAGCATGGACGTTTTGAAATGGGGGCGATCTGTGGGCAGAGGATCCAGACCATGGAGTTCATATTCAGTTGTATCCAAGTGGCCCCAACACTGCCACAGAAGAGCTGCCAGGCCAAGGAATGGGGATGGTGAAGAAAAACTGAGGTGGGATGGAATTTCACCTCACTAGCCCCTCTCTGCCAATTGCATAGTCTGAATACTCTGACTTTATTAGGGTGACCAGATGAGATGAAGAAAATATCGGGACACATGTGGGGGAGAGTCCCGCTGGCAGAGTGCAAAAAAAAAGCAGAGTCCTGCTGGCACAGCAAAAAGCGCAGAGTCCCAGAGTCCTGCTGGCAGAGGGCGGGGAAACAGAGTTCTGCCAGTAGAACAGAACAAAACAACCAGGAGTGTGAAATATCGGGACAAATTGTGTCCTGACCAAACATCGATTGGGATGTGGGACAATGTCTACAAATCAGGACAATACCGATTTTATCGGGATGTCTGGTCACCCTAGACTTTATGCAGATTGAGTGGATTTCACTCTTAAGAGAACATACATAAAGCATATTCATTGAAACCTGCGGTTCCTGCCTAAAGATCATAGAAATAGATACTTCAGTCTAAAACCTACTAGTGTGTGGTTCAAATTCAGACTTTTTTTATTTTCCATCGGGTGCAAAATATTTTCAGTTGGCTTCCCGCATCTAAAGTACATTTTGACAAAAGTAGTCTGGAATACCATTTAATTTTTTATTTTTACCATGAGAAAAGATTGAACACTTAACTTTCTTACAGAAAAATCTAAACATTTTCAACCCTTTCTCTTGCTTCCTATAAGTTGTTGCTCTGGACATTTTATTTTATTAACTTTTTTTTAATTCTTACAAGTCAAGAGTATTAGTGAAAACATTCTGCTTCATGTACTACAGCTCTTAACAGTCAGGTCAGGACTACAATAGTCTCTGCACCAATATCTGGTGGTGACTATTGTTCTATTTCCTTTTATTACATAGGGCCTGAGCCACAGCCCATTGAAGTCAATGCAAGTCTTTCCTTGGACTTCAGTAGCCTTTGCATCAGGGCCATAATGCAACATCTAGAGATGGAATAACACATCTTCACAGACAGAATATGAAATCTTGGCTCCATTTTAAATTACTGGCAAAGCTCCTATTAACTTCACTGGGACAGGATTTCACCTGTAATGTCTATTAGTGTAAGTGGCAAAAGTGACTCGGGCCAGGTCTACACAGACACACTAGTATAACTATGTTGCTTACGAGTATGAAAAATCCACTGAGTAATGTAGTTATACTGAACT